>NC_091222.1:21969675-22162115 GCF_040958095.1 Procambarus clarkii | reverse complement strand
GACGACGCCCCTTCCTGCACTGGACCGCGCTCTGCCTTCCTAACTGCCCAGGTAGGTGGTATTCCTTCAATCCCGGTCTCAAACCTTTAGATTGATTGATACATTGTTGACGACACGACTTCTCTTACCAAGGCTTATGGGGTGGGCGACCAGGCTCCTGAGTCGGACTGTGCTGGTAGACCGGGCTCTGTAACCCCCTACAGGGCCCGGTTTGGGCCCAGACCGGACTACTCCTCTCTGCTCCTCTCCCTCCTCAGTGGTTGGATCGAGCCCCAAGCCCTCTGTGTTGACTGCCTCGTCTCCTTGCACGGCTCCATCTTTCATTGTGACTACTGCGCCTTATGACCCATCTCTCTAGAGGTTCTCACCGCCATCCCCTCCACGGCTGCTCTCGTGTGCTCCCTTCCCATACTAATTCGTACCATACCTTGTTTGGTCCTGCTACGTGGACTAAGTACTTTGACCTCCATCCTTTAGATTCTACTCCTCCTGTCGATTTTTCCCTTCTCAGGCACCTTGTTGATTCAGTAGATGCCTCTGTTACTTTCAATCTTACCCGTCTTGGTTCACGAGTCGTTGGTGCTCCTTCTCAGGATGCAGCCTCCTGCTTGGCCGCCATATCTTACATTAGCGAGACCCTTGTTTGGGTCTGGCGGGGCGTCACCAGTGGAGTCCCGCAGGGTTCAGTCCTCGGACCTATACTGTTTCTGATATATGTAAACGATCTCCCAGAGGGTATAAAATCGTTCCTCTCACGGTTTGTTGATAATGCAAAAATTATGAGGAGGATTAAAACAGTGGATGACAGTAAGAAGCTACAAGATGACCTAGACAGACTGAGTAAATGGTCCAACAAATGGCTGCTAAAGTTAAACCCGAGTAAATGCAAAGTAATGATACTAGGCGAGGGAAACAGGAGGCCAGGCACAGGATACAGAATAGGAGATGAAGTACTTCATGAAACAGACAGAGAGAGAAAGATCCAGGAGTTGATATCACATCAAACCTGTCTCCTGAATCCCACATAAAAAGAATTACGTCTGCGGCATATGCGAGGCTGGCTAACATCAGAACAGCCTCAGGAACCTGTGTAAGGAATCATTCAGAACCCTGTATACCATGTATGTAAGACCAATAATGGAGTATTATGTAGTAATATGCGGCCCCAGCATGAAGCCCGTACCTTGTTAAGGACAAGACGAAGCTTGAAAAAGTTCAGCGGTATGTCACTAGGCTAGTCCCAGAACTAAGAGGCATGAGTTACGAGGAAAGGCTGCGGAAAATTCACCTCACGACACTGGAAGACAGAAGAGTAAGGGTTTAGACATGATCACTACCTACAAAATTCTCAGGGGAATTAACAGGGTAGATAAGGATTAACTGTTTAATACGGGTGGTACGTGAACAAGGGGACTCAGGTGGAAACTGAGTACCCAAATGAGCCACAGGGATGTTAGAAAGAAGTTTTTCAGTGTCAGAGTAGTTAACAGGTGGAATGCATTAGGCAGTGATGTGGTTGAGGCTAACGCCATACACAGTTTCAAACGTAGATATGATAGTGCCCAATAGGCTCAGGAATCTGTACACCAGTTGATTGACAGTTGAGAGGCGGGACCAAAGAGCCAGAGCTCAACCACCGCAAGCACAAATAGGTGAGTACAAATAGGTGAGTACACGCTACACACTCTCCATGACCTACTGGTCATGGGGCACCTAAATCATGGAGAGATAAATTGGGAATCAGGTAATCCCCCATGGAGGGGACGAAACGTGGGGAGCAAAGTTAGTAGATGTTATAGACAGGAATTTCCTAACACATCACGTGAAGGAAGACACAAGGAAAAGGGCGGAGATGCACTGAACCTATTAGACCTGATTTTCACCCAGAACGTAGAAGACATCGAGAATTTGGAACATGAAATACCTCTAGGGGCCAGCGACTATTTTGTCCAAGTCTTTGACTACATGATGGAATTCAAACTTGTGACCAAGGGACAAGAAATCTTGGAAAGGAGAGTTGACTAGAGGAAAGGGGACTACAGGAGGATAAAGGACTATCTGGGAGAAGTAAAGTGGGAGGAAGAAATTAGAGGAAAAACAGCCCAAGATGGACCTAGTCATACGGAAATGCCAGGAGGCCGAAGAGAGAGGTATACCAAAAGTAAAGGGAAAAAGTAAGAGGGAATATAATAACCCATGGTTTAATAGACAGTCAGGAAGCAAAAATGGCCAGCAGGTTGGAATGGAGGAACTACAGAAGTCAAAGGACAGATGACAACAGGATCAGATGCAACAGAGCATCTGTATATGTATTATCACATATATAGAAAGTGATAAGGAAATCTGAGAGGCACTGAATGCCAGTTTCCATGGAGTGTTCGCAACCGAGCCTGAGCAGTTCCTATTATTAGTAGTGATTAACATTGCTGAAAGACTATCAGATATAGAGGTGACAGCAGAGGAGGTAATGAAACAGTTGACAACACTGGATGCAACTAAAGCGGCTGGACCAGACACAGTACCACCGTGGATACTAAAAGAGGCAGTGCAGGCCTTCAGCGTGTCTCTGGCAAGGAACGTTAATTAATCACTTATGTCGGGAGAATTGCCCAATTGCTAGAAGAGGGCAAATGTTGTATCTATTTTCAAGAAAGGTGATAGGGAGGAGGCACTTAACTATAGACCTGTATCACTGACAAGCATTCCCTGTAAAATACTTGAAAGAATAATTAGGCTACGACTGGTTGCACACCTGGAGAACGTTAGGTTTGTGAACAAACATCAACATGGGTTCTGGAAAGGGAAATCGTGCCTAACAAACTTTTTGGAATTCTATGATAATATAACGAGGATAAGACAGGACAGGGAAGACTGGGCAGACTGCATATTTCTGGACTGCCAAAAAGCCTTTGATACAGTACCGCACATGAGACTGCTGTTCAAACTCGAGAGGCAGGCGGGGGTGGGAGGAAAGGCCCTAGCATGGATAAGGAACTACCTAACAGGAAGGAGCCAAAGAGTTACGATAAGAGGCGAGAAGTCGAACTGGTGAACGTAACGAGTGGAGTACCTCAAGGATAGGTGATGGGACCAATTCTATTTCTAATACATGTTAACAAAATGTTTACAGGAAAAGAGTCCTACATGTCGATGTTCGCGGATGATACAAAGTTGATGAGAAGAGTTGTGACAGATGAGGATTGTAGGATCCTCCAAGAGGACTCGAACAGGTTGCAGAGATGGTCAGAGAAATGGCAACTGGAGTTCAACATGAGCAAATGTAAAGTTATGGAAATGGAACTAGGTGATTGGAGACCAAAGGGACAGTACACAATGAAGGGGAACTGCCTACCTGTGACGACGCGTGAAAGAGATCTGGGCATAGACATAACACCTAATCTATTCCCTGAGGCACATATAAATTGGATAACGACAGCAGCGTACTCTACACTGGCAAAAGTTAGAACATCATTCAGAAACCTAAGTAAGGAGGCATGTAGGGCACTTTACACTGCCTACATGAGGCCAGTCTTAGAATATGTCGCCTCATCATAGAGTCCCCATCTGAAGAAGCATATAAGAAAACTGGAAAAGGGTCAGAAGTTTGCAACGAGACTCGTCCCAGGGTTACGAGGTATGAGGTATGAAGGAACTGTGCCTTGCGACACTAGAAAAAAGAAGGGAGAGGGGGGGATATGATAGGAACGTATAAAATACTCAGAGGAATTGACAGAGTGGACAAAGACGAAATGTTCACACGGAATAGTAACAGAACGAGGGGACAGGGGTGGAAGCTGGAAACTCAGATGAGTCACAGAGATGGTAGGAAGTTTTTTTAGCGTGAGAGTAGTGGGAAAATGGAATGCACTTAAGGAGCAGGTTGTGGAAGCAAATACTATTCATAGTTTTAAAACTAGGTATGATAGGGAAATAGGACCGGGGTCATTGCTGTAAACAACCGATGGCTCGAAAGGCGGGATCCAAGAGTCATTGCTTGAATCTGCAGACACAAATAAGTGAGTACACACACACACACACACACACACACACACACACACACACACACACACACACACACACACACACACACACACACACACACACACACACACACACACACACACACACACACACACACAGGCCTCGTAGGGGCCTCGTAGCCTGGTGGATAGCGCGCAGGACTCGTAATTCTGTGGCGCGGGTTCGATTCCCGCACGAGGCAGAAACAAATGGGCAAAGTTTCTTTCACCCTAAGTGCCCCTATTACCTAGCAGTAAATAGGTACCTGGGAGTTAGTCAGCTGTCACGGGCTGCTTCCTGGGGTGTGTGTGTGTGGTGTGGGGAAAAAAAAAAAAGTAGTTAGTAAACAGTTGATTGACAGTTGAGAGGCGGGCCGAAAGAGCAAAGCTCAACCCCCGCAAAAACACAACTAGTAAACACACACACACACACACACAAACACACACACACACACACACACACACCACACACACACACACACACACCACACACACACACACACACACACACACACACACACACACACACACACACACACACAGAACTGTGTCTACCACTCTCCATAGTGTATAACAAATCACTGGCAACAGGGGAACTGCCAGATATTTGGAAAGCAGCTAACGTAGTCATGATATACAAGAAAGGGGATAGACAGGAGGCACTGAACTACAGGCCAGTGTTCCTAATCTGCATGCCATGCAAGCTGATGGAGAAGATTGTGCGAAAAAACTAGTGGAGCATCTGGAGCGAAGGAACTTTGTAACACAGCATCAACATGGGTTCAGGAATGGCAGGTCCTGCCTCACAGGGTTACTTGAATTCTACGACCAGGCAACAAAAATAAGGCAAGAAAGAGAAGGGTGGGCAGACTGCATATTTTTGGATTGTCAGAAAGCCTTTGATACAGTGCCACACAAGAGGCTAGTGCGAAAGTTGGAGATGCAGGCTGAAGTGAAAGGGAAGGTACTACGGTGGATAGAGGAGTACCCAAGCAACAGGAGACAACGAGTCTGTGTGAGGGGTGAGGTCTCAGATTGGCGAGACGTTACAAGTGGAGTCCCGCAGGGGTCAGTCCTTGGACCTATACTGTTTCTGGTATATGTAAATGATCTTCCAGAGGGTATAGATTTGTTCCTCTCAATGTTTGCCGACGATGCAAAAATTATGAGGAGGATTGAAACAGAGGATGATAGTAGGAGGCTACAAGATGACCTAGATAGACTGAGTGAATGGTCCAACAAATGGCTGTTGAAGTTCAACCCGAGTAAATGCAAAGTAATGAAACTAGGCAGTGGAAACAGGAGGCCAGACACAGGATACAGAATAGGAGATGAAGTACTTAATGAAACAGACAGAGAGAAAGATCTAGGAGTTGATATCACACCAAACCTGTCTCCTGAAGCCCACACAAAGAGAATAACGTCTGCGGCATATGCGAGGCTGGCTAATATCAGAATCATTCAGAATCTTGTACACCACATATGTAAGACCAATCCTGGAGTATGCGGCCCCAGCATAGAGCCCGTACCTTGTCAAGCACAAGACGAAGCTGGAAAAAGTCCAAAGGTATGCTACTAGACTAGTCCCAGAACTAAGAAGCATGAGTTATGAGGAAAGGCTGCGGGAAATGCACCTTACGACACTGGAAGACAGAAGAGTAAGGGGGGACATGATCACAACCTACAAAATCCTCAGGGGAATCGACCGGGTAAACAAGGATGAACTATTCAACACTGGTGGGACGCGAACAAGGGGACACAGGTGGAAGCTGAGTACCCAAATGAGCCACAGAGACGTTAGAAAGAACTTTTTCAGTGTCAGAGTAGTTAGTAAATGGAATGCACTAGGAAGTGATGTGGTGGAGGCTGACTCCATACACAGTTTCAAATGTAGATATGATAGAGCCCAGTAGGCTCAGGAATCTGTACACCAGTTGATTGACGGTTGAGAGGCGGGACCAAAGAGCCAAAGCTCAACCCCCGCAAACACAATTAGGTGAGTACACACACACACACGCACACGCACACACACACACACACACACACACACACACACACACACACACACACACACACACACACACACACACACACACACACACACACACACACACACACACACACACACACACACACACACACACACACACACACATACACACACACACACACACACACACACACACACACACACACACACACACACACACACACACACACACACACACACACACACACACACACACACACACACACACACACACACACACACATATATACACACCTGCATGCACATGCGGAACCAAAGAGCCAAAGCTCAACACTCTCAAGCACAACTAGGTGAGAACACACACTGGTCGTGATCAGACTGCCTCTGGATCGGACCTGACCAGCCGTGCTCTGAGATTGGGGTGGGGGGGAGACAGTATGTGGTGAAGGGATTCTGAAATCTGATAAGAGAAAAGTGAACTGGCAAGACTGTGAACTGAGACTCAAGAAATGGGAAACTCAAGACTTTGAAGACGATGTACTGGGAAATATTCACCTATTGTGCTGGCAGGAGGGGCAAGGTAATTGCCACACTTTCTGCTTTAGGTAGTCTACTTAGTCTACAGTCTACTAAAGGTAGACTAGCACAGGAAAGGTAAGTAGATCAAGGAGCAGCATAGAGGAACTCGCAATGGGAGGGGTAGACAGGATTGTTGAGACAGCTTTGGGGAAATGGGAAGAGAGAGGTAAACTTTGTATTGAGGAGATAATCTTGGAAAAGAAAAAGTACTTGACACAAAATGGGAATGTGAGATGACCAAACAGAAACAGTTGAGAGATGGATATTATAAAGAGGAATTAGGAAGATGGAAAAAAAAGAGATTCACTTATCACTTTCATAAGTGAATCAAGACAGATGAAGATAGACAGAGACAACAGGACGACCTGGAAAAACTGGAGGTATGGTAAAAAAAAAATGGCTACTAAAGTTTAACTCGGGAAAGTGTAATGTAATTAAATTAGGTGAAGGGAGCAGGAAGCCGAACACAAAGTACCGTCTTGGAGGGAAATCTTGTAAGAGTCACATAGAGAGAATGATCTGCAGATCATTGATATCACACCCAACCTGTCCCCAGAGGCCCACATTAAAAGAACATTATCAGTGGCATATGCTAGATTAGCCAGCATGAGAACTACCTTTAGAAACTTGTGTAAGGATTCGTTCAGGACCTTATATTCCACTTATGTCAGACCAATCCAGGAGTATGCAGCTCCAGCCTGGAGTCCATACCTAGTTAAACACAAGACAAAGTTAGAGAACATTCAGTGGTATGCCACCAGACTAGACCAAAAACGAAGGTATTAGCTACGAGGAAAAGTTACGGAAGCTAAACCTCACGTCCCTGGAAGACAGAAAAGTAAGGAAAGACTTGATCACCATATACAAAATTCTCAGAGGAATTGACAATGTAGACAAACTATTTAGCATGGGTCCCCCTCCCTGTCCAGCCCCTTGTTGCCTTGGGGGGGGGGGGTTTGGTGGGCAACTGCCGGAGTGTGATGCTCTATGTCCTTTTGGTCCCAAAAGGTCCTCTGTCCTTTTGTGGCCTTATGCTCCTGCTGCTGTCCTCACAAATTCTGCTGGACGACTTTTCCTTATGTTTCGTTTGTCTTCCCCCTCTTCTCCTTTTGAATTGTCATTTCCCGCTCACCCTTTCCCCTGTTTTGATTATTCTTTTGGTATTCTTTTGTTTTGACGCCCGGGTGTTTGAGGAGGCATACTCTTGCACCCGTAGAACTGTAGTACCTAACGTCTCGAGCGAGGGGTCCCTTTTATTGTCAATCCTTCTTTCGTCACTGAACCCGATCTCGACGGACTGACGGTTCTTAAGGTGACATTTGTGGGGCATATACTCACAACTCACCCTTAGGGGGGGGGGGGGGAACCGGCATGATCGGCAACATGTCTCTTGTTGGGTGTCCTGCCTCTAACTGAGGCTCCGAGGTGGGTGTGGGGGCATATTCGTGAATGAAAGTTTGACCTCTCGTCCTTATGTCGAATTCTGTTCCTCTTATTCCTTCTCGGGCTCGTGGGGTGGGCGACCAAGCCCCCCAGTCGGATCGTGTTTAAAGACTGTAGCCCCCGCTCCATTGCGCCCCGACCTTGCTCCTCTTTTGACCCTCCTGACTACTCCCCTCAGCTCCCCTTCCTCCTCTGTGGTTGGGTCGAGCCACAAGCCCCCAGTTCAGTGGGTGTATTATCCACCTCGTCCCCTGGAATGGCTCAGTCTCTCATTGTGACTACTGCGCCTTTTAAACCCCTAATTTCTCTCTGGGGTTCTCAACGCCTTCCACGACACAGCCGCACTTGCTTGATCCCTTCCCGTACTAGTGCGTACCAGGCCTTGATTGGTCCTGCTTCATGGGCCAAATACTTGAATCTCCTCCCTCTGGATTCTATGCCTCGTGACGATTTCTCCCTCCATAGGCACCTTGTTGATTCAGTAGATGCCTCTGTTACTTTCAATCCCACCGGTCTCGGTACACGTGTCGTTGCTGCACCTTTTCAGAATGCAACCACTAGCTTGGCTGCCTTATCCTGCCTTGGGGAGACCCCTGTTCGGGTCTCCAAGAACGTTCGGTTGAATGCCAGTGTTACCACTATTCTCCTCCCATCCCATGTTGCAACCGGTGTTAGGAATCTGCAGGACTACCACGAAGATATTCGGCATATCCTCGAAGCTCAGGGATATTCTGTCTTCCAGGTAGACAGGTTTACTCGTCCCCCTAGTGGTCGTTGCCGTCAGCCCCTTCGGGTTGTGAAGATTACCTTTGATGGTAGGACCTTTCCGCCCTCTGTCATTCTTGCTGGTGCCAGGTGCTCCGTCCAGGAGTACATTCCCTCTCCTCGGCTCTGTAATAAGTGCTGGTGGTTTGGGCATGGTGCCCTCCGGTGCTCCAGTACTGACTCTCTCTGTCCCTTGTGTGAGGACGAAGGTCACTCCAAGTCGGAGGGCACTTCTCCCCGGGCTCACTGCCTCAATTTCAGTGAGGCCCACCCTCCCACTTCTACTGCGCGTGTGTGCAATTAAAACTTGAAGCAGCCGTCCTCACCTTGAAGCACTGGGAACGTCTGTCTTCACCTGAGGTGAGGCGCCAAGTTTGCCGTCTCCCCACTTTCACTGGTATCTCTTATGTTCGCGCGTTGCACTCTTCTTCTCCTCGTCCTTCCCACCTTCCTCAGTCTCACAACCGTTTCCAGGCCTTAGACCCAGACATGCCCACCGCCTCCTCTGTTCCTTTAAGTTCTGTCCCGATTGGTTCCCCTCATGGTTCTCACCCAGTCTGTCTTGTCTCCTGTGTCTTCGTCGTCGTCTCCCTTCGATCCTCCTTCCCATCCTTCTCCGTCTCTTAGCTCTCCACGCCGCCTGTCAGTGCGGGCTGATGTCCATCACTCTCCCAGCAGCTATCGTGTTCTTTGCTCTCGTTCTGCTTCTCCTGTTGAGACGATTGAATCTGTTGCCCAGTAAATTGTTGCTGGGATGCCTGTCTCTTTGAGTCAGAGGCGAAGGCCTGGCTCATCTCCTTCCTGCTACCCGGCGGGTAAGAAGGCTTCACTTTCTTCCTTGTCCCTCTACCTCTGAATCTCTCGCTCCATCCCCTTCCGTTTCGGTGGTTGCGCCCCCTTGTTTCTGCTGTAATGTTTCTTTGGCCACCGCTTCTCTCTCGGTTGCTGCCCTTGCTGAGGTGCACGCCCTGGTTTCTGCCCCTCCTGCTGCTGTCTTTGACCCTCGGTTGAACCCCCACCCTTCTCCTCCTCCGGACCCTGCTCGCCCGCCTCTGATCAGTCGTCCAGCTCCCTTCCTTCCATCCTTACTCAGTTTAGCTATGCCCCTTAAACCTGACTTCGCTGACCCTGATCCTGCGCTTTTTTAATGTGCTGTGCTGTGGTTTTTTAACGTGCATATAAATATATATATATATATATATATATATATATATATATATATATATATATATATATATATAATATATATATATATATATATATATATATATATATATATATATATATATATTGTGACGGAGTTCCCCCCCTTATAATTCTCCCACGCCTGCAGTAAGAGTCATGTCTACTTTTCCCAAGCGTTCTCTACGTTGCAGGCTACAATTTGATATATGGGAGAGAGCGAAGTGTTCTTGGAGAGCCGAGAAATTTGTGAAATAGTAATATTTTGGCCTGTGGTTTAGGCCCTTTAGGGAGCCAAGATGGCGCTGGCTTCCCTGATCTCTCGCCAAAAACCGTGTGACGTCAGTGGCACCGGATTGGTCACCGACAGCAGTGTGCCACCGGGAGCCAATGAAAACCTCCCGTAGCAAAGGTGACGTCACGAAGGAAGGGGGTCCGGCCAGCGCGCCGGGCTGGCGCCAGCAGTCAGACACGACACGTCATAGAGGTCGGACGTGCGACGGATGGTCCTGTCAGTTGGACAGTTGTATCTCGCTCCCGTGGATTTACGCGTCACCTGAAGTCCGCCAGTACTCTGAGAAGTCTTCCCTAGTTCATGTGTTGAACCAGAAGAGGGAATTGACGGTTATTTGAGCAACAAGTGCTCCAGTCAGGTACTGTGCCAGTAGCAGTGAAGCCGTGCAGTGACGTATGTTGACGTCTGTGGCAATTCACCAGTTCGTGACAGCGTAGTGGCTGACAGAGCCACTGGGTAGCTGAGGAAGAGAGGACTATTTGGGGAAACCGAACGACTGTAGCTGAGACGTAGGCGACAGCCGTTGCTGGGAGAAACGACGGCCAGGAGACCGACTCCAATCTTCAAGAAGTCAAGAAGGAGGACGGACCTGCAGTGAGGAGGCACGGAGACGACGCGCTAAACGGTGGGACGACGAGAGGCTCTGGTAGGACACGACGACGTGTAGTGTGGGGGCGTTCCCGACACGAGGACCAAGAGCTACATCTCGACTCTCATCGGAGGATAGGGTGAAGTAGGTGTTTCTAGTTCCCTCCCCATTCCCCTTTAGTTAGCTATGTTATTCGGCTATATTATCTAGCCTGAGGATTTTATATGTCGTGAGCAAGTCTCACCCATGTCACGGTAAAGCACCAGTGTGCTAGACAGTACTATCAAGAGTACTTGTAATATTCATGTTGATTATTGGTGTGTACAGGCACCAGGAACCAGTGATAAATTTACTGTGTTGTGTATATCTTTCTATAGATTTTGATATGAACATATAGTGGCAAATTATATAATATTATGCCAGTATTTGGAGGTTAGGCTATGTGCCCAGAAACTATTTATTTTCCATGTATTGATGATTGATTTACATACCATATATATGTCTATGTTCATTCAGTGAATAATCATTTGTGAGTATAGTGAATTATTGCGTTATCGCCCACGAGAGAAAGTATTGAAAACTCCAGTGTTAATAGTTCTTAATATATTGCTGAGTGAAGAACAATGTAAAGCCATTACAGTGAATCATTATAGCATTGATTGTAGAAAAGACTATTTGAGCCTGAGTACAGTGTAACCAAGTGATACGTGTTGTAGCCAATATCGTGTGTGCGAGTTCATGGTAATATTGGAGAATTTAAAGAAACAGCGCGCGCGAATCTAGAAAACAAGCAAAGCTTTCGCGCGGGAGCCAGGCAATCAGCTGATCTTGACACTTGATGAGGAGGGGAGTGTTGCCACCATAGTGATCGCATACTATCCGTGGGAACTTCCGGCCGCGTCGGGATCAGTTGACTTATTTGTTGTTGTTTGGTCTTTGTGACATCTTTCATACATTTTAAGTAAAGTACAAAACCATCTTTGTGTTTTTATCATTCCCTCCATTGATCTTGTGGCTATATTATACTGGTATACATAGAGTGATAACAATAAGTACCTGCCTGATTCCTGATCTTTGAGTGTGACCTTGCCAAGGCTTCCACTGAATACACCAGTCCACTGATGGTGTTACTGGCCACCTTAAACACCAGTTGGCGACCTTGTGTTTAACCGTAGAGCCCTATTGTTGGGGAGGGCACACGCCAGTCGAGGGCACGAGTCGTGTTCTCACTCTTTCTTAATAAGAGGCCGTTAAGATTGACTGGGAGACTCTCCTGGCGTGCAGTGGCGCCGTGAGGATCGAGTGAAGACCCGCAGGGCTACGGTGAGTTACCTTGAGCATAACTATTGCTCACCCCAGAGTAAGGGTTGAGAATAATAGAGAGGTGAAACCCCAACATTGGCGACCTTGCCAGGATACCGATCGAAGTAAAGGTTGCAGTGGTACTTGGCAGTGGTGTTAGAGATCAGGTGAAGGTTATCACTCATAGCACAAGATGGAGGATGATAAAGTGACGAGGTTTATTGGCTCTAGAGACGAACAGGTGCTGGAAGAGTGCACCAAGGCACAGTTACAGGCTATAGCGAATCATTTTGGAATAAAGCTGAAATCTGCCAGAGTTGGTGAAAGAAGACTAGAGATAATGGCTCAGCTCAAGGCTCGAGACGAAGCTTTGGGGGATGAGCGGCCCCAAACACCTGCCAGTGAGGGTGAACACCTGAGTATTGGTGGAAGCAGCAGGGGATCCAGCGGCAGCAGGCACAGCATTAAGCTGGAAATAATGAAGTTGCAGCTGGAAGCACAGCAGCGCAAAGAAGAGCGAGAAGCAGAAGCGCAGCTGAGGAGAGAAGAGGCACAGCAGCGCAAAGAAGAGCGAGAAGCAGAAGCGCAGCTGAGGAGAGAAGAGGCACAACAGCGCAAAGAAGAGCGAGAGGCACAACAGCGCAAAGAAGAGCGAGAAGCACAACAGCGCAAAGAAGAGCAAGAGCGAGAAGCACAGATGAAGCGTGAGGAACGAGAAGCACAGATGAAGCGTGAGGAACGAGAAGCACAGCTGCGCCGGGAAGAGCAAGAGCGAGAAGCAGAAGCACAGCTGAAGCGTGAGGAACGAGAAGCACAGCTACGCAGGGAAGAACGAGAGCAAGAAGTTAGGCTGAGACAAATGGAAATAGAAGCCAACCAGGAGGTAGAGCTGAAGCGAGCTGAACTGGGACTAGGTGCCCCTGCCCCGCCACAGGAAGACCGACGAGTGAGGGAATGAGACCTGCCGGTCTTTGTGCCTAGTGAAGCCGAAAGTTTCTTCGATCACTTTGAGAGAGTTGCTGCTATGAAGAGGTGGCCGAGGGCGGAGTGGGCGGAGTTGGTCCAAGGGAGGCTCACAGGTGAAGCTCGTGAAGCCTTCACTTTGCTCGACTTCCAAGAATGCACTAACTACGATGCGGTAAAACGAGCTGTGCTCCGTTCCTTTAAACTCACGCCAGAGTGTTACAGAAAGAGGTTTAGAGAATGTACCCGGTTGCCAGTAAAATCGTATGCGGAGACGGCGAGGGACATGGAAAGAAAGTTCCTTAAGTGGATGGACTCTGAAGAAGCGGGGTAGGCCGAAGAAATCAAGGAACTAATGGTCATGGAAAAGTTTATGTCCGTGCTCTCTCCTGAGATCAGGATGAGGTAAAGGAGGCGGACATAAAGAACCTGAGGGCCGCAGCCGACCGGGCCGACATGTTAGAAGAAGCCCTACGCCCACGCCGAGAGGGACAGAACCGACCACCCGCATACGTCGGAAACGATAGGAGTTATAGAAGGACGGATGGGTGGAGGACAGGAGCGAGTTCTCCCAAGTCCCATTTCTCAAGTTGGAACACCCGAGGATCAAAAGGTGCTGTAGAACCGATAGAGGGAGCCAAGATGAGAGCTCGGAAGTTGTTACTGCACGAAGGAAACGACAAGTGAGACGAGAAGGACACAGGGTGTGACGGTCTCTGGAGGCAGTGCTAAGCGAGCGGTGGCGGATGGTCTCCGCCGAGGGGCCGCTGCTACAACTGCGGAATAATCGGACACGTCGCGCGGGAATGCAGACGCCCTAAGCAGCGGGGACACGTTGCTTTAGTGATGTTCGAGGACCAGAGGGCCGAGGGAGTGCGGGATGAACCCGTGCTAAATGGGGAGAAGAAAGTTCACCCATTTATGTGTCAAGGAACCGTAAGGATGGGGGTCGCAGACCCCATCCCAGTGAAGATGCTAAGAGACACCGGGGCTGACTTTACCCTGGTAAGTGAAACCCTGTTCCCCGAGGGTTACAAGAGTACCAGTGTGGGGGTGGCACGGGTGGCCACTGTGGGAGGCCCAGTGAGGATGCCCCTACACCTGGTAACTTTAAATTCCGATTATGGCTGCCAGACCCTAGTGGTGGGAGTCTGTACATCAATGCCCAAGATGGAGGCACAGGTCATCTTGGGGAATGACGCATGTGGAGGATACGTCCTCCCACATCTCGTGAAGGCGAAGGTGCGCAGAACAATATAAGGAGACAGGCGGAGAGTTGAACGTCTGTGGGGACGAGAAGGGAATCGCACCGGTGGCGATACCAGTTTGTACTGTGACACCGAGACGACGCGAAGAACCAGGAGGTTGTGGATCTGATGGGGCTGAGGAGACGACTGACAGCCTGGGAACAGATCACCTCTGCGTAGGACACAGAGAACAAGTGGAGGGCGAGAGTAGCCCGAATGGTGAGTTGCAGGTGACACTCACTGGTTCTCTAGGGGTAAACCGCACTCGTCTGGAGAGTTACAGCAGGAGGAGTTCCCCAAATTGGTTAGTAAGGCCGAAGGAGGACGTGTGGGTCCTGAGAAGGCTTACTTTCCATTTATATATATTATATATGCCATGCTATTCATGATGAAGGAACGATGGACGCCAGGAGCAACCGTGGGAACGGTGAATAAATATGTCCAGAAGTTCAAAGAACGTCTCATTAGAGCGAAGGGACTGGCTAGGAAACTCCTGAAGAAGGCGCAACGTAAGATGTCGGAGTGGTACGACAGGAGAGCTGCAGAGGGATTTTCAGGCCGGATCCAAAGTATTGGTTGTGCTGCCAGGTAAAGGTAGAGTGACCAGGTCGCGGTTCAAGAGACCATACCGAGTGCTGCGACGGTTGGGTCCAGTGTCGTACGAGATTGGGAAGCCGGATGGACCCCGAAAGAAACAGGTGTGTCCCGCAGACCGCCTGAAACCTTTCTTCACTGTGGAAGGAAGAGCCGACAAGCAGGACGGAACGATGTCCCGAGAAACCCAGTGGAAGACGGGTCTGAGTGTACCGAGGGACCGAGAACTCCCGGAGGAGGAAAGTAAGTGGTCCAGGGCGAACGGCACCAGTCTCACCCGCACTGAGAGTCTGACAAGGATCAAGGTCAAGCACATCAAGGGGAAGGACGACGCAGTAGCGGACGCCCTATCCCGCATGCACTAACCAGACATGACACTTATTTTAAGGGGAGGGGTATGTGACGGAGTTCCCCCCCTTATAATTCTCCCACGCCTGCAGTAAGAGTCATGTCTACTTTTCCCAAGCGTTCTCTACGTTGCAGGCTACAATTTGATATATGGGAGAGAGCGAAGTGTTCTCGGAGAGCCGAGAAATTTGTGAAATAGTAATATTTTGGCCTGTGGTTTAGGCCCTTTAGGGAGCCAAGATGGCGCTGGCTTCCCTGATCTCCCGCCAAAACCGTGTGACGTCAGTGGCACCGGATTGGTCACCGACAGCATGTGGCACCGGGAGCCAATGAAAACCTCCCGTAGCAAAGTGACGTCACGAAGGAAGGGGGTCCGGCCAGCGCGCCGGGCTGGCGCCAGCAGTCAGACACGACGCGTCATAGAGGTCGGACGTGCGACGGATGGTCCTGTCAGTTGGACAGTTGTATCTCGCTCCCGTGGATTTACGCGTCACCTGAAGTCCGCCAGTACTGAGAAGTCTTCCCTAGTTCATGTGTTGAACCAGAAGAGGGAATTGACGGTTATTTGAGCAACAAGTGCTCCAGTCAGGTACTGTGCCAGTAGCAGTGAAGCCGTGCAGTGACGTATGTTGACGTCTGTGGCAATTCACCAGTTCGTGACAGCGTAGTGGCTGACAGAGCCACTGGGTAGCTGAGGAAGAGAGGACTATTTGGGGAAACCGAACGACTGTAGCTGAGACGTAGGCGACAGCCGTTGCTGGGAGAAGACGACGGCCAGGAGACCGACTCCAACCTTCAAGAAGTCAAGAGGAGGACGGACCTGCAGTGAGGAGGCACGGAGACGACGCGCTAAACGGTGGGACGACGAGAGGCTCTGGTAGGACACGACGACGTGTAGTGTGGGGGCGTTCCCGACACGAGGACCAGAGCTACATCTCGACTCTCATCGGAGGATAGGGTGAAGTAGGTGTTTCTAGTTCCCTCCCCATTCCCCTTTAGTTAGCTATGTTATTCGGCTATATTATCTAGCCTGAGGATTTTATATGTCGTGAGCAAGTCTCCCATGTCACGGTAAAGCACCAGTGTGCTAGACAGTACTATCAAGAGTACTTGTAATATTCATGTTGATTATTGGTGTGTACAGGCACCAGGAACCAGTGATAAATTTACTGTGTTGTGTATATCTTTCTATAGATTTTGATATGAACATATAGTGGAAATTATATATAATATTATGCCAGTATTTGGAGGTTAGGCTATGTGCCCAGAAACTATTTATTTTCCATGTATTGATGATTGATTTACATACCATATATATGTCTATGTTCATTCAGTGAATAATCATTTGTGAGTATAGTGAATTATTGCGTTATCGCCCACGAGAGAAAGTACTGAAAACTCCAGTGTTAATATTTAATATATTGCTGAGTGAAGAACAATGTAAGCCATTACAGTGAATCATTATAGCATTGATTGTAGAAAAGACTGTTTGAGCCTGAGTACAGTGTAACCAAGTGATACGTGCTATTGTAGCCAATATCGTGTGTGCGAGTTCTGGTAATATTGGAGAATTTAAAGAAACAGCGCGCGCGAATCTAGAAAACAAGCAAAGCTTTCGCGCGGGAGCCAGGCAATCAGCTGATCTTGACACTTGATGAGGAGGGGAGTGTTGCCACCATAGTGATCGCATACTATCCGTGGGAACTTCCGGCCGCGTCAGGATCAGTTGACTTATTTGTTGTTGTTGGTCTTTGTGACATCTTTCATACATTTTAAGTAAATACAAAACCATCTTTGTGTTTTTATCATTCCCTCCATTGATCTTGTGGCTATATTATACTGGTAACATAGAGTGATAACAATAAGTACCTGCCTGATTCCTGATCTTTGAGTGTGACCTTGCCAAGGCTTCCACTGAATACACCAGTCCACTGATGGTGTTACTGGCCACCTTAAACACCAGTTGGCGACCTTGTGTTTAACCGTAGAGCCCTATTGTTGGGGAGGGCACACGCCAGTCGAGGGCACGAGTCGTGTTCTCACTCTTTCTTAATAAGAGGCCGTTAAGATTGACTGGGAGACTCTCCTGGCGTGCAGTGGCGCCGTGAGGATCGAGTGAAGACCCGCAGGGCTACGGTGAGTTACCTTGAGCATAACTATTGCTCACCCCAGAGTAAGGGTTGAGAATAATAGAGAGGTGAAACCCCAACATTGGCGACCTTGCCAGGATACCGATCGAAGTAAAGGTTGCAGTGGTACTTGGCAGTGGTGTTAGAGATCAGGTGAAGGTTATCACTCATAGCACAAGATGGAGGATGATAAAGACGAGGTTTATTGCTCTAGAGACGAACAGGTGCTGGAAGAGTGCACCAAGGCACAGTTACAGGCTATAGCGATCATTTTGGAATAAAGCTGAAATCTGCCAGAGTTGGTGAAAGAAGACTAGAGATAATGGCTCAGCTCAAGGCTCGAGACGAAGCTTTGGGGGATGACGGCCCCAAACACCTGCCAGTGAGGGTGAACACCTGAGTATTGGTGGAAGCAGCAGGGGATCCAGCGGCAGCAGGCACAGCATTAAGCTGGAAATAATGAAGTTGCAGCTGGAAGCACAGCAGCGCAAAGAAGAGCGAGAAGCAGAAGCGCAGCTGAGGAGAGAAGAGGCACAGCAGCGCAAAGAAGAGCGAGAAGCAGAAGCGCAGCTGAGGAGAGAAGAGGCACAACAGCGCAAAGAGAGCGAGAGCACAACAGCGCAAAGAAGAGCGAGAAGCACAACAGCGCAAAGAAGAGCAAGAGCGAGAAGCACAGATGAAGCGTGAGGAACGAGAAGCACAGATGAAGCGTGAGGAACGAGAAGCACAGCTGCGCCGGGAAGAGCAAGAGCGAGAAGCAGAAGCACAGCTGAAGCGTGAGGAACGAGAAGCACAGCTACGCAGGGAAGAACGAGAGCAAGAAGTTAGGCTGAGACAAATGGAAATAGAAGCCAACCAGGAGGTAGAGCTGAAGCGAGCTGAACTGGGACTAGGTGCCCCTGCCCCGCCACAGGAAGACCGACGAGTGAGGGAATGAGACCTGCCGGTCTTTGTGCCTAGTGAAGCCGAAAGTTTCTTCGATCACTTTGAGAGAGTTGCTGCTATGAAGAGGTGGCCGAGGGCGGAGTGGGCGGAGTTGGTCCAAGGGAGGCTCACAGGTGAAGCTCGTGAAGCCTTCACTTGCTCGACTTCCAAGAATGCACTAACTACGATGCGGTAAAACGAGCTGTGCTCCGTTCCTTTAAACTCACGCCAGAGTGTTACAGAAAGAGGTTTAGAGAATGTACCCGGTTGCCAGAAAATCGTATGCGGAGACGGCGAGGGACATGGAAAGAAAGTTCCTTAAGTGGATGGACTCTGAAGAAGCGGGGTAGGCCGAAGAAATCAAGGAACTAATGGTCATGGAAAAGTTTATGTCCGTGCTCTCTCCTGAGATCAGGATGAGGTAAAGGAGGCGGACATAAAGAACCTGAGGGCCGCAGCCGACCGGGCCGACATGTTAGAAGAAGCCCTACGCCCACGCCGAGAGGGACAGAACCGACCACCCGCATACGTCGGAAACGATAGGAGTTATAGAAGGACGGATGGGTGGAGGACAGGAGCGAGTTCTCCCAAGTCCCATTTCTCAAGTTGGAACACCCGAGGATCAAAAGGTGCTGTAGAACCGATAGAGGAGAGCCAAGATGAGAGCTCGGAAGTTGTTACTGCAACGAAGGAAACGACAAGTGAGCGAGAAGACACAGGGTGTGACGGTCTCTGGAGGCAGTGCTAAGCGAGCGGTGGCGGATGGTCTCCGCCGAGGGGCCGCTGCTACAACTGCGGAATAATCGGACACGTCGCGCGGGAATGCAACGCCCTAAGCAGCGGGGACACGTTGCTTTAGTGATGTTCGAGGACCAGAGGGCCGAGGGAGTGCGGGATGAACCCGTGCTAAATGGGGAGAAGAAAGTTCACCCATTTATGTGTCAAGGAACCGTAAGGATGGGGGTCGCAGACCCCATCCCAGTGAAGATGCTAAGAGACACCGGGGCTGACTTTACCCTGGTAAGTGAAACCCTGTTCCCCGAGGGTTACAAGAGTACCAGTGTGGGGGTGGCACGGGTGGCCACTGTGGGAGGCCCAGTGAGGATGCCCCTACACCTGGTAACTTTAAATTCCGATTATGGCTGCCAGACCCTAGTGGTGGGAGTCTGTACATCAATGCCCAAGATGGAGGCACAGGTCATCTTGGGGAATGACGCATGTGGAGGATACGTCCTCCCACATCTCGTGAAGGGCGAAGGGTGCGCAGAACAATATAAGGAGACAGGCGGAGAGTTGAATGTCTGTGGGGACGAGAAGGGAATCGCACCGGTGGCGATACCAGTTTGTACTGTGACACCGAGACGACGCGAAGAACCAGGAGGTTGTGGATCTGATGGGGCTGAGGAGACGACTGACAGCCTGGGAACAGATCACCTCTGCGTAGGACACAGAGAACAAGTGGAGGGCGAGAGTAGCCCGAATGGTGAGTTGCAGGTGACACTCACTGGTTCTCTAGGGGTAAACCGCACTCGTCTTGGAGAGTTACAGCAGGAGGAGTTCCCCAAATTGGTTAGTAAGGCCGAAGGAGGACGTGTGGGTCCTGAGAAGGCTTACTTTCCATTTATATATATTATATATGCCATGCTATTCATGATGAAGGAACGATGGACGCCAGGAGCAACCGTGGGAACGGTGAATAAATATGTCCAGAAGTTCAAAGAACGTCTCATTAGAGCGAAGGGACTGGCTAGGAAACTCCTGAAGAAGGCGCAACGTAAGATGTCGGAGTGGTACGACAGGAGAGCTGCACAGAGGGATTTTCAGGCCGGATCCAAAGTATTGGTTGTGCTGCCAGGTAAAGGTAGAGTGACCAGGTCGCGGTTCAAGAGACCATACCGAGTGCTGCGACGGTTGGGTCCAGTGTCGTACGAGATTGGGAAGCCGGATGGACCCCGAAAGAAACAGGTGTGTCCCGCAGACCGCCTGAAACCTTTCTTCACTGTGGAAGGAAGAGCCGACAAGCAGGACGGAACGATGTCCCGAGAAACCCAGTGGAAGACGGGTCTGAGTGTACCGAGGGACCGAGAACTCCCGGAGGAGGAAAGTAAGTGGTCCAGGGCGAACGGCACCAGTCTCACCCGCACTGAGAGTCTGACAAGGATCAAGGTCAAGCACATCAAGGGGAAGGACGACGCAGTAGCGGACGCCCTATCCCGCATGCACTAACCAGACATGACACTTATTTTAAGGGGAGGGGTATGTGACGGAGTTCCCCCCCTTATAATTCTCCCACGCCTGCAGTAAGAGTCATGTCTACTTTTCCCAAGCGTTCTCTACGTTGCAGGCTACAATTTGATATATGGGAGAGAGCGAAGTGTTCTCGGAGAGCCGAGAAATTTGTGAAATAGTAATATTTTGGCCTGTGGTTTAGGCCCTTTAGGGAGCCAAGATGGCGCTGGCTTCCCTGATCTCCCGCCAAAAACCGTGTGACGTCAGTGGCACCGGATTGGTCACCGACAGCAGTGTGGCACCGGGAGCCAATGAAAACCTCCCGTAGCAAAGGTGACGTCACGAAGGAAGGGGGTCCGGCCAGCGCGCCGGGCTTGCGCCAGCAGTCAGACACGACGCGTCATAGAGGTCGGACGTGCGACGGATGGTCCTGTCAGTTGGACAGTTGTATCTCGCTCCCGTGGATTTACGTGTCACCTGAAGTCCGCCAGTACTCAGAGAAGTCTTCCCTAGTTCATGTGTTGAACCAGAAGAGGGAATTGACGGTTATTTGTGCAACAAGTGCTCCAGTCAGGTACTGTGCCAGTAGCAGTGAAGCCGTGCAGTGACGTATGTTGACGTCTGTGGCAATTCACCAGTTCGTGACAGCGTAGTGGCTGACAGAGCCACTGGGTAGCTGAGGAAGAGAGGACTATTTGGGGAAACCGAACGACTGTAGCTGAGACGTAGGCGACAGCCGTTGCTGGGAGAAGACGACGGCCAGGAGACCGACTCCAACCTTCAAGAAGTCAAGAAGGAGGACGGACCTGCAGTGAGGAGGCACGGAGACGACGCGCTAAACGGTGGGACGACGAGAGGCTCTGGTAGGACACGACGACGTGTAGTGTGGGGGCGTTCCCGACACGAGGACCAAGAGCTACATCTCGACTCTCATCGGAGGATAGGGTGAAGTAGGTGTTTCTAGTTCCCTCCCCATTCCCCTTTAGTTAGCTATGTTATTCGGCTATATTATCTAGCCTGAGGATTTTATATGTCGTGAGCAAGTCTCACCCATGTCACGGTAAAGCACCAGTGTGCTAGACAGTACTATCAAGAGTACTTGTAATATTCATGTTGATTATTGGTGTGTACAGGCACCAGGAACCAGTGATAAATTTACTGTGTTGTGTATATCTTTCTATAGATTTTGATATGAACATATAGTGGCAAATATATATAATATTATGCCAGTATTTGGAGGTTAGGCTATGTGCTCAGAAACTATTTATTTTCCATGTATTGATGATTGATTTACATACCATATATATGTCTATGTTCATTCAGTGAATAATCATTTGTGAGTATAGTGAATTATTGCGTTATCGCCCACGAGAGAAAGTATTGAAAACTCCAGTGTTAATAGTTCTTAATATATTGCTGAGTGAAGAACAATGTAAAGCCATTACAGTGAATCATTATAGCATTGATTGTAGAAAAGACTGTTTGAGCCTGAGTACAGTGTAACCAAGTGATACGTGCTATTGTAGCCAATATCGTGTGTGCGAGTTCATGGTAATATTGGAGAATTTAAAGAAACAGCGCGCGCGAATCTAGACAGTTTGCATAATGCAACAGGGCTCCATTAAGGAACATATAATCTCTTCCCACAACCAAACCATCGCCAGAGAAATCCTAGTAAACAACACAGAAATCATAGATAGATACAGCGATAGCAGGCGGCTTGACGTTTGCGAGGCACTACACATCAAGAAGTCAACACCAGCAATCAACAGCCAATTATTGCACAACTATATTCTACCCACCTCAAGACTCCGCTCCAATATAGAAGCATCAAGAAATATGGACCAATAGGCTTTCTACAAACACTTCTATTCAATATCCATTGTTTCGTGTTCTGTCTTGTGTTGATGAAATTAATACCCTATTAATACTCTTGTTCTGTCTTGTGTTGATGAAATTAATACCCTATTAATGCCACATCTTGTTCTGTCTTGTGTTAATGCCACATCACCCCTTCCACCTCACTCAAATGTAGATATAAAATCGGAGATGCGTAAGTTCTATTCAGTTGTGTATTTGTGAACTAAAGTCTTTGAAAATGTAATAAGTTTTATGAAACGCGCTCGTGTCGCGTCAGACTAGAAATAAAAATGAATTTTGGAGAATTGATTTTTGATATACCTCGAACAGTGAAAAGAAATGTACGAAAGATTGAGAAAATTCGTGTTAGAATTATTAATCTTACTTTTTCGGTCATATTTAATAATATATGTCTACAGGAAAGACTGCTACCAAAATATACTAATATATATATATATATATATATATATATATATATATATATATATATATATATATATATATATATATATATATGCGCGAATGAAAACTCACACCCCAGAAGTGACTCGAACCCATACTCCCAGAAGCAACGCAACTGGTAACTACGGGGCGCCTTAATCCGCTTGACCATCACGGCCGTCAATATATATAAATATATATTGTAAAGTAAATATATATATATAAATATATATATATATTTTTCATATATATATATATATATATATATATATATATGTATATATATATATATATATATGTATATATATATATATATATATATATATATATATATATATATATATATATATATGTATATATATATATATATATGTATATATATATATATATATATATATATATATATATATATATATATATATATATATATATATATATATATATATATATATATATATATATATAATATATATATATTGTCATGGGGGTGGGCCGGGGCTCTGCTAGCACTCAGCTGCTAGGGGCTCAAAATGCCGAATACTCAGCCCCTCCGACTCTTGGGATTCACCGGAGTCTCCTTGGTCACACAGGAAGACCAACAATGCCCACCTCCGCAGGTCTTTGCTTCCACCACAAAAGGGGTGCCACTGATTCACCCTGGAAGCCCTTCAGTCAAACACGGGGAAACTGCTGTTAACAGTTCCGGCCTAGACCCGTGGGGAGTGAAGGAAGACTCAGGCTTACCTTAAACATACCTCCCAAGTCTTGCCTGCCAGACAAAAAGGTTGCAGGAACTCCTTTCCCGCCTGTCTTCTCTATCTTCTTCTTAGCAAGGTCGCCAGCTGGGTTATTATATCTGCACCCCAGCAATGCAGTTCAGTGGGTGTATTATATATTGTTTGTAGCCAGAAGATTGCTACTCCCATAGATCTGCTACTAGACTATTGGCCCAGGGTACTCTCCCAGGAAGTCTGTGTGGCTTTACCTCTCTATAGCCACACGTTAATAGTTGCCACCATTCAGGCACTGATACTGATCGGATGGCTAAGGGTACCTTTTATGTAAGTCTGTGCTGTCTTTACCACTCTCCAGGCAATAAGAACTTCTATAGAGAACGTTGTGTTCCCTAGGTGGTACTATGATAACCTTCGTGTATGCTCATAGAGAAATGTTATAAATGGAGGCACACTTAAACACAATGATAAAATGTGTGAATTTACTGATGCAAATTACATGATCACACATACAATCACAAGTAATACATGAATATGGAAATAAGGATAATAAGTCTGGAGATCGTCAGCCTCTTCTTCCACGACCTCCACACTCCTTCAACTGGGCAGAAAGACAGGAGTCCCACACTCTCACAGGAGGGCCTCTTCACCACGTCGGCGCCTCTTCTTCACTGTCCTGCCATCCATACACACTGTCCCCTCTGACAGTCCTGGACACAAGCTGCCTTGCAGCCTATTCTACTACTAAAGTATTAATGTCCTGTTGCCACATACATAAGTAACTATTGTGGCCTAACTAGCCTACTCACACAAGGGGTAATGGGAGAAATGATCTACCTTACATTCCTGGCTCCGACGCCTGTCCCTCGATGGTGTGAGGTTCCCACGCTTCCTGAGTCGATCCTCGACGATCCAGGAACGTTCCACAGGTCCTCAGGTGTCGTGGAGCCTTCGCGTCGTCGCCGTTCCAATCCCTGATTCAGCTACCCCAATCCTGGTTCATCGATAGGCGCTGAGCTAATCTCTATTTCCCACACTCGCCCCTTCCACAAGGCGTTGCTCCTTGTCCTAGGCACGGTGTCGTCCTTCCAAAATTCTCAGTGGATGTGACCCGGTCACAGCTAGGCTTGCCCGCCACACCTTTCCAGGCCCCCAACGTCCAGCGTCGCCACCCAGCGTCGTCGCCGAATATTTTCCAAGTTTGGCACTCTTTCGCTCAATAAACTTGGTTCCTTTTTGCTTCCCAGAAGCGCGGGGTCTCCAATATATCCGATGGGCTGCAATAGCCAGCACTAATCCACTAAGAAAGGCTTGTAGAGCCTCTAATCCTTGAGAGCAGACCGAGGCGCGTCCTGTCGCTTCCAAGGTCGGGTCAACTCTGACGTTGGCGCCGCCCGGGGCACTCGGTGACGTCACGGCGGGCCTGATTGGTCGCCCGCGACCTAAGTCGGCCAATCCGCGATCGGCTAGTGTCCCTTCCAAAAGGTCATATCTGCATTAGGGGATACTCTTTCATTTTATATCAGGGCGCCAATTTCCCCTTATTTACAACTTATAATGTAACTTCCTTCCTTTAACTGGCAGCCGGTCTGGTCGCCACATATGTCAATAGACTCCCTGAACCTCAGAGAATCAGTAGGGAGAGCTGATATGACTCTTTAAGCCGGCAAACGAAAGAAATAGGAGAGGGCACCGTAACATACCCCTCCCCTTAAAATAAGAGTCATATCGGAAGAGCAGCACTCAAGAGGGCAACCTATACTCTTGCTCCCTCCGTTCCTGAAGTGTCACTCCTCCAGTTGGTGACGTGGCTCGTACCACCTTGCCAGTCACTTGCCTCATTATATCTCCACCTTGCATAGGAACGGGTGTGATGGGTGTTCCCTGAACACCTATAAGAAATCTTCTCTCCGTGGCCACGAGTGTACTCCCACGGCTCGTTACCACTGTAAGATTCTGTGCATGCAGCGCCTCCACCGCGTCGTGCACTTCCACTGCGTCCTACAGGTATCCATGTTTCCTCTCATGAATCTCCTCTTCGCCAATCTTCTCTCTTCTCGGTTCCTCTTCCCCATAGGTGCGTTGTCTCCTCACAGTGGCACTTATAACCTGTACTCCATCCAGCATCTTCCTCTCTTCCACACTAGGCTTTTGTGATGCCCAATGCCCCTCTGGTTAGGCTGGCGCCTACCCTGGGTGTACCTATTCCCTGCTTTCTTCGTATTGCCTTTCCTATACCATTCGCTCCTTCGTTCCCGACGAACATCTTCACTCCTCCATAGATTCTCTTCCCTGCAGACGTCTTCTTCGGTTCGTGGTTGGGCTCATCCACCTCCCTGTGGCTCACCTCACCACGGTGGTTCATCTTGCACCTACCACTATTCATCTGGCCGGCATAGGGTGCACTGCGTCGTGGCTCCTCCACTCTGCCCCTCACTGCCGTTCGCCATCCACTGAGCTTACTTTATTCACGTTTCTGTGTGGAGGGAGTGCGGTCTGCAGCCTCTTCACCGCCCCAGGTGTTTGTACAGCTGCTCCTCGCCACTCCTCCACACGCATCATCAGGCTTATTCGGAGGTCCTCGTCGGGGTTTTCCACACCCCGACGACCTCTCTGCACTCTCGCCCTCGTTGTCGTCGTCTCTGGCGACGTTTCCCCTGGCGAAGTCGGCTTCCTCACTACCCTCTGGAACGACCGATACCTCACCTGGCAGGGTTGTACTGCTGCTTGCAACATAGGCACTCCTGGCCCAATAGGGTTGTATCCTGCCTCCTCCGAGGTCATTACCCAGCACCATCTGTACATGCTCTAGGGGTAATTTAGGGGCTACAGCTACTATAGCTTTCTCGACTCCGCAGTCGGCAATCAGCTGTACTTCGTGAAGTGGCAACCTGTATTCCTCCCCACACTGCGTATCCTCACCACTCCCACAGGTGAATCATTAAATTCCTTGGGGAGAATACTCCTGGTTACCATACTTATGTCAGCACCCGTATCTCGAAGAACGGCAACCTCCACTGGGTCTGACTTTCCAAACTTCACGTTGGCCCCGAAAACGAAGGGATGTTCACCCAACTTCATTTCCCAACCATTCACGTTGGGTCCACTATAATATGGGGTGCGACAAACACTCTCTCCTCTTCCAACATTAGTCCTATATTCCTTTGGTGCTCCTCACACTCACGGGCATAGTGTCCTCTCACACCACAGTTGAAGCATCGGCTGCCTCCCCTGGGCGGCCACTCGCCAGTCCCTCTGGCGGTACCACTTGCACGTTCCCTGGGTCCTCCTTGGACTCCCTGTCGTCGCGTCCGGGACTGCAGCACTTGCTCCCGAGCTAGGTCACTGCTCACAGCTTGGGGCTTCCTCCCTGCGTCTCTTGAGCTCTTGAACCGGGTTACTTCATCGGGCACGCTACTCTTGGGAGAGTCCCCACCCGTCCTCGCTCCTCCTGAACTCTAAGTTCCCTCCCGACCTGGGGTAAGGCGAGTGTCTGGGTGGCCCCTCCCTCCTGAGATGTAGTGCCTCCTCGAGCATGTCGGCTCGGTCCGCTGCAGCCTTCAGGTCCTTAATACCTGCTTCTCTCACCCTTACTCGCAACTCAGGATGGAGCACCGATATAAACTTCTCCATCACTATCAGTCGTTTGATATCATCCGCCGACTCTGCTTCCTCCGCCTTCAACCATCGTAGGAATTTCCGTTCCATATCCCTGGCGGTCTCGGCGTAAGTCTTCCCCAACGCTCTTGTACACTCTCTGAACCGCTTCCGGTACATCTCCGAGTCAGCCGGAATGAGTGGAGCACCGCATTCTTAATTGCGTCGTAACTAGTACACTCCTCTAGGTCCAGCATGTTATAGGCTTCCCGGGCCTCACCAGTCAACCTGCCCTGGACCAGAGCAGCTCAATCATCTTCCGGCCACTCCTTCAGAGTTGCTATCCGTTCAAAGTGTTCGAAGAACGCCTCAGTTTCTTGTGGTTCAAACGTAGGTAAGTCACGTTCCCTTACCTTGAGGTCATCCCGCCGTGCAGGTAGTGAGGGCAGACCACGTTCAACGCGACTCAATTCGACTTCTTTCTTTGCCTTTATCTCCTCCAGTCGCAGTTGTCTCTCTCCTTCTTCTCGCTGCAGCCGAGCTTCTCGGTCACGTTCCTCTCGCTGCAGCTCAGCTGCACGTTCCTCTCGCTGCAGCTGCAGCCGTGCTTCTCGCTCACCTCGCTGCACGTTCCTCTCGCTGCATTTGCGCTTCTCTTTCCTCTCGTCGCAGCTGGGCTTCCAGTTGCATCTTCATTATTTCCAGTTGCAGGCTCCTCTTACTACAGCTAGACCTTCCACTGCTCCCATGTTCACTGTGAATTCTCTCCACACTGGTAGGCGCTTGGGGTGGCTCTAATCGGGACGGTTCACCTTTCGACGGCCCCTCTTGAGATGGCTCCTCTCCCGTCGCCTCCTCTCGAGCTGTGAGCTGTGCCATGATCTCTATCCTTCGCTCCGCTACCTTAGTCGTCCTCAACCTGATCCCAAAGTGGTTTGCCACTTGTTGGAGCTGGGCCTTGGTACACTCTTCCAAAATTCTCTCGTCCATTGTGTCAATAAATTTCTTTACTTTGTCCTCCTCCATCTCTATATCATCGAGCATACACGACAGCACAGACAAGTTAGTAGGCACTAATTTCACCTTTTCAACCCCTTAGCTGGTTGAGTAACAGTACCACTGAATTCACTGGCCACACTGTATTAGTACCCTGGCAACACTTGTCTTGCAATTTGGGCCACACTGTAGCTTGATCCACGCTTCCTGGCGAAGTTCCCAGTTCTTGGCTACCGGGGTTCGAATCCTGGCGAGGTCGCCAGTTCTTGTCACGTGGAGGTGGGCCGGGGCTCTGCTAACACTTAGTTGCTAGGGGCTCAAAAGGCCCAAATACTCAGCGCCTCCGACTCCCGGGATTCACCGGAGTCTCCTTGGTCACACAGGAGAGGACCAACAATGCCCACCTCCGCAGGTCTTTGCTTCCACCACAAAAGGGGTGCCACTGATTCACCCTGGAAGCCCTTCAGTCAAACACGGGGAAACTGCTGTTAACAGTTCCGGCCTAGACCCGTGGGGGAGTGAAGGAAGACTCAGGCTTACCTTATAAACATAACCTCCCTGAGTCTTGCCTGCCAGACAAAAAGGTTGCAGGAATCCCTTTCCCGCCTGTCTTCTCTATCTTCTTAGCAAGGTCGCCAGCTGGGTTATTCTATCTGCACCCCAGCAATGCAGTTCAGTGGGTGTATTATATATTGTTTGTAGCCAGAAGATTGCTACTCCCATAGATGTGCTATTAGACTATTAGCCCAGGATACTCTCCCAGGAAGTCTGTGTGGCTTTACCTCTCTATAGCCACCACATTAATAGTTGCCACTATTCAGGCACTGATACTGATCGGATGGCTAAGGGTACCTTTTATGTAAGTCTGTGCTGTCTTTACCACTCTCCAGGCAATAAGAACTTCTATAGAGAACGTTTGTGTTCCCTAGGTGGTACTATGATAACCTTCGTGTATGCTCATAGAGAAATGTTATAAATGGAGGCACATTTAAACACAATGATAAAATGTGTGAATTTACTGATGCAAATTACATAATCACACATACAATCACAAGTAATACATGAATATGGAAATAAGGATAATAAGTCTGGAGATCGTCAGCCTCTTCTTCCATGACCTCCAGCACTCCTTCAACTGGGCAGAAAGACAGGAGTCCCACACTCTCACAGGAGGGCCTCTTCACCACGTCGGCGCCTCTTCTTCACTGTCCTGCCATCCATACAAACTGTCCCCTCTGACAGTCCTGGACACAACCTGCCTTGCAGCCTATTCTACTACTAAAGTATTAATGTCCTGTTGCCACATACATAAGTAACTATTGTGGCCTAACTAGCCTACTCACACAAGGGGTAATGGGAGGGAAAATGTTCTACCTTACATTCCTGGCTCCCGACGCCTGTCCCTCGATGGTGTGAGGTTCCCACGCTTCCTGAGTCGATCCTCGACGATCCAGGAACGTTCCACAGGTCCTCAGGTGTCGTGGAGCCCTTCGCGTCGTCGCCGTTCCAATCCCTGAGATTCAGCTACCCCAATCCTGGTTCATCGATAGGCGCTGAGCTAATCAATATCTTCCCACACTCGCCCCTTCCACAAGGCGTTGCTCCTTGTCCTAGGCACGGTGTCGTCCTTCCAAAATTCTCAGTGGATGTGACCCGGTCACAGCTAGGCTTGCCCGCCACACCTTTCCAGGCCCCCCAACGTCCAGCGTCGCCACCCAGCGTCGTCGCCGAATATTTTTCCAAGTTTGGCACTCTTTCGCTCAATAAACTTGGTTCCTTTTTGCTTCCCAGAAGCGCGGGGTCTCCAATATATCCGATGGGCTGCAATAGCCAGCACTAATCCACTAAGAAAAGCTTGTAGAGCCTCTAATCCTTGAGAGCAGACCGAGGCGCGTCCTGTCGCTTCCAAGGTCGGGTCAACTCTGACGTTGGCGCCGCCCGGGGCACTCGGTGACGTCACGGCGGGCCCTGATTGGTCGCCCGCGACCTAAGTCGGCCAATCCGCGATCGGCTAGTGTCCCTTCCAAAAGGTCATATCTGCATTAGGGGATACTCTTTCATTTTATATCAGGGCGCCAATTTCCGCTTATTTACAACTTATAATGTAACTTCCTTCCTTTAACTGGCAGCCGGTCTGGTCGCCACATATGTCAATAGACTCCCTGAACCTCAGAGAATCAGTAGGGAGAGCTGATATGACTCTTTAAGCCGGCAAACGAAAGAAATAGGAGAGGGCACCGTAACATACCCCTCCCCTTAAAATAAGAGTCATATCGGAAGAGCAGCACTCAAGAGGGCAACCTATACTCTTGCTCCCTCCGTTCCTGAAGTGTCACTCCTCCAGTTGGTGACGTGGCTCGTACCACCTTGCCAGTCACTTGCCTCATTATATCTCCACCTCGCATAGGAACGGGTGTGATGGGTGTTCCCTTAACACCTATAAGAAATCTTCTCTCCGTGGCCACGAGTGTACTCCCACGGCTCGTTACCACTGTAAGATTCTGTGCATGCAGCGCCTCCACCGCGTCGTGCACTTCCACTGCGTCCTAAAGGTATTCCATATTTCCTCTCAGAATCTCCTCTTCGCCAATCTTCTCTCTTCTCGGTTCCTCTTCCCCCATAGGTGCGTTGTCTCCTCACAGTGGCACTTATAACCTGCACTCCATCCAGCATCTTCCTCTCTTCCACACTAGGCTTTTGTGATAGCCCAATGCCCCTCTGGTTAGGCTGGCGCCTACCCTGGGTTGTACCTATTCCCTGCTTTCTTCGTATTGCCTTTCCTATACCATTCGCTCCTTCGTTCCCGACGAACATCTTCACTCCTCCATAAGATTCTCTTCCCTGCAGACGTCTTCTTCGGTTCGTGGTTGGGCTCATCCACCTCCCTGTGGCTCACCTCACCACGGTGGTTCATCTTGCACCTACCACTATTCATCTGGCCGGCATAGGGTGCACTGCGTCGTGGCTCCTCCACTCTGCCCCTCACTGCCGTTCGCCCATCCACTGAGCTTACTTTATTCACGTTTCTGTGTGGAGGGAGTGCGGGCTGCAGCCTCTTCACCGCCCCAGGTGTTTGTACAGCTGCTCCTCGCCACTCCTCCACACGCATCATCAGGCTTATTCGGAGGTCCTCGTCGGGGTTTTCCACGACCTCCGACGACCTCTCTGCACTCTCGCCCTCGTTGTCGTCGTCTCTGGCGACGTTTCCCCTGGCGAAGTCGGCTTCCTTACTACCCTCTGGAACGACCGATACCTCACCTGGCAGGGTTGTACTGCTGCTTGCAACATAGGCACTCCTGGCCCAATAGGGTTGCATCATGCCTCCTCCGAGGTCATTACCCAGCACCATCTGTACATGCTCTAGGGGTAATTTAGGGGCTACAGCTACTATAGCTTTCTCGACTCCGCAGTCGGCAATCAGCTGTACTTCGTGAAGTGGCAACCTGTATTCCTCCCCCACACTGCGTATCCTCACCACTCCCACAGGTGAATCATTAAATTCCTTGGGGAGAATACTCCTGGTTACCATACTTATGTCAGCACCCGTATCTCGAAGAACGGCAACCTCCACTGGGTCTGACTTTCCAAACTTCACGTTGGCCCCGAAAGCGAAGGGATGTTCACCCAACTTCATTTCCCAACCATTCACGTTGGGTCCACTATAATATGGGGTGCGCACAAACACTCTCTCCTCTTCCAACATTAGTCCTATATTTCTTTGGTGCTCCTCACACTCACGGGCATAATGTCCTCTCACACCACAGTTGAAGCATCGGCTGCCTCCCCTGGGCGGCCACTCGCCAGTCCCTCGGGCGGTACCACTTGCCGACGTTCCCTGGGTCCTCCTTGGACTCCCTGTCGTCGCGTCCGGGACTGCAGCACTTGCTCCCGAGCTAGGTTCACTGCCCACAGCTTGGGGCTTCCTCCCTGCGTCTCTTGAGCTCTTGAACCGGGTTACTTCATCGGGCACGCTACTCTTGGGAGAGTCCCCACCCGTCCTCGCTCCTCCTGAACTCTTAAAGTTCCCTCCCGACCTGGGGTAAGGCGAGTGTCTGGGTGGCCCCTCCCTGCTGAGATGTAGCGCCTCCTCGAGCATGTCGGCTCGGTCCGCTGCAGCCTTCAGGTCCTTAATACCTGCTTCTCTCACCCTTACTCGCAACTCAGGATGGAGCACCGATATAAACTTCTCCATCACAATCAGTCGTTTGATATCATCCGCCGACTCTGCTTCCTCCGCCTTCAACCATCGTAGGAATTTCCGTTCCATATCCCTGGCGGTCTCGGCGTAAGTCTTCCCCAACGCTCTTGTACACTCTCTGAACCGCTCCCGGTACATCTCCGGAGTCAGCCGGAATGAGTGGAGCACCGCATTCTTAATTGCGTCGTAACTAGTACACTCCTCTAGGTCCAGCATGTTATAGGCTTCCCGGGCCTCACCAGTCAACCTGCCCTGGACCAGAGCAGCCCAATCATCTTCCGGCCACTCCTTCAGAGTTGCTATCCGTTCAAAGTGTTCGAAGAACGCCTCAGTTTCTTGTGGTTCAAACGTAGGTAAGTCACGTTCCCTTACCTTGAGGTCATCCCGCCGTGCAGGTAGTGAGGGCAGACCACGTTCAACGCGACTCAATTCGACTTCTTTCTTTGCCTTTATCTCCTCCAGTCGCAGTTGTCTCTCTCCTTCTTCTCGCTGCAGTCGAGCTTCTCGCTTACGTTCCTCTCGCTGCAGCTCAGCTGCACGTTCCTCTCGCTGCAGCTGCAGCCGTGCTTCTCGCTCACCTCGCTGCAGCTCAGCTGCACGTTCCTCTCGCTGCATTTGCGCTTCTCTTTCCTCTCGTCGCAGCTGGGCTTCCAGTTGCATCTTCATTATTTCCAGTTGCAGGCTCCTCTTACTACAGCTGGACCTTCCACTGCTCCCATGTTCACTGTGAATTCTCTCCACACTGGTAGGCGCTTGGGGTGGCTCTAATCGGGACGGTTCACCTTTCGACGGCCCCTCTTGAGATGGCTCCTCTCGAGCTGTGAGCTGTGCCATGATCTCTATCCTTCGCTCCGCTACCTTAGTCGTCCTCAACCTGATCCCAAAGTGGTTTGCCACTTGTTGGAGCTGGGCCTTGGTACACAATTCCAAAATTCTCTCGTCCCTTGTGTCAATATATTTCTTTGCTTTGTCCTCCTCCATCTCTATATCATCGAGCATACACGACAGCACAGACAAGTTAGTAGGCACTAATTTCACCTTTTCAACCCCTTAGCTGGTTGAGTAACAGTACCACTGAATTCACTGGCCACACTGTATTAGTACCCTGGCAACACTTGTCTTGCAATTTGGGCCACACTGTAGCTTGATCCACGCTTCCTGGCGAAGTTCCCAGTTTTTGGCTACCGGGGTTCGAATCCTGGCGAGGTCGCCAGTTCTTGTCACGTGGAGGTGGGCCGGGGCTCTGCTAACACTTAGCTGCTAGGGGCTCAAAAGGCCCAAATACTCAGCGCCTCCGACTCCCGGGATTCACCGGAGTCTCCTTGGTCACACAGGAGAGGACCAACAATGCCCACCTCCACAGGTCTTTGCTTCCACCACAAAAGGGGTGCCACTGATTCACCTTGGAAGCCCTTCAGTCAAACACGGGGAAACTGCTGTTAACAGTTCCGGCCTAGACCCGTGGGGGAGTGAAGGAAGACTCAGGCTTACCTTATAAACATAACCTCCCTGAGTCTTGCCTGCCAGACAAAAAGGTTACAGGAACTCCTTTCCCGCCTGTCTTCTCTATCTTCTTCTTAGCAAGGTCGCCAGCTGGGTTATTCTATCTGCACCCCAGCAATGCAGTTCAGTGGGTGTATTATATATTGTTTGTAGCCAGAAGATTGCTACTCCCATAGATGTGCTACTAGACTATTAGCCCAGGATACTCTCCCAGGAAGTCTGTGTGGCTTTACCTCTCTATAGCCACCACATTAATAGTTGCCACCATTCAGGCACTGATACTGATCGGATGGCTAAGGGTACCTTTTATGTAAGTCTGTGCTGTCTTTACCTCTCTCCAGGCAATAAGAACTTCTATAGAGAACGTTGTGTTCCCTAGGTGGTACTATGATAACCTTCGTGTATGCTCATAGAGAAATGTTATAAATGGAGGCACATTTAAACACAATGATAAAATGTGTGAATTTACTGATGCAAATTACATGATCACACATACAATCACAAGTAATACATGAATATGGAAATAAGGATAATAAGTCTGGAGATCGTCAGCCTCTTCTTCCATGACCTCCAGCACTCCTTCAACTGGGCAGAAAGACAGGAGTCCCACACTCTCACAGGAGGGCCTCTTCACCACGTCGGCGCCTCTTCTTCACTGTCCTGCCATCCATACATACTGTCCCCTCTGACAGTCCTGGACACAAGCTGCCTTGCAGCCTATTCTACTACTAAAGTATTAATGTCCTGTTGCCACATACATAAGTAACTATTGTGGCCTAACTAGCCTACTCACACAAGGGGTAATGGGAGGGAAAATGATCTACCTTACATTCCTGGCTCCCGACGCCTGTCCCTCGATGGTGTGAGGTTCCCACGCTTCCTGAGTCGATCCTCGACGATCAAGGAACGTTCCACAGGTCCTCAGGTGTCGTGGAGCCTTCGCGTCGTCGCCGTTCCAATCCCTGAGATTCAGCTACCCCAATCCTGGTTCATCGATAGGCGCTGAGCTAATCACTATCTTCCCACACTCGCCCCTTCCACAAGGCGTTGCTCCTTGTCCTAGGCACGGTGTCGTCCTTCCAAAATTCTCAGTGGATGTGACCCGGTCACAGCTAGGCTTACCCGCCACACCTTTCCAGGCCCCCCAACGTCCAGCGTCGCCACCCAGCGTCGTCGCCGAATATTTTCCAAGTTTGGCACTCTTTCGCTCAATAAACTTGGTTCCTTTTTGCTTCCCAGAAGCGCGGGGTCTCCAATATATCCGATGGGCTGCAATAGCCAGCACTAATCCACTAAGAAAAGCTTGTAGAGCCTCTAATCCTTGAGAGCAGACCGAGGCGCGTCCTGTCGCTTCCAAGGTCGGGTCAACTCTGACGTTGGCGCTGCCCAGGGCACTCGGTGACGTCACGGCAGGCCCTGATTGGTCGCCCGCGACCTAAGTCGGCCAATCCGCGATCGGCTAGTGTCCCTTCCAAAAGGTCATATCTGCATTAGGGGATACTCTTTCATTTTATATCAGGGCGCCAATTTCCCCTTATTTACAACTTATAATGTAACTTCCTTCCTTTAACTGGCAGCCGGTCTGGTCGCCAGTTATATATATATATATTTAACAATATAAATATATATATATATATATATATATATATATATATATATATATATATATATATATATATATTTATATATATATATATATATATATATATATATATATATATATATTGTAAATATAGTTGGCACAAGAGAATGTATGGAGGGAGTTAATTTTTAGCAAGTTTAGGGATTTAAACAAGGGAGCTGAATGTTGTGTGAAAGCAGAGTTTGTTATTATTCTAATAGCAGATTTTTTCTGGGTGATGATGGGCTTAAGGTGGTTTGCAGTGGTAGACCCCCATGCACAGATACCATAATTAAGACAGGGGTAGCATAATATAGTGAGAGGAGAGCAGAGTTAGGAACATAATATCTTATTTTAGAGAGTATACCAACTGTTTTAGAGACTTTCTTAGTTATGTGTTGAATGTGGGTGCTGAAGTTGAGTCTCTTGTCTAGGAATAGGCCAAGAAACTTGCCATCAATTTTATTACTGATGTTAATGTTGTCTATCTGTAGCTGAATTGCATTTGATGATTTGCTTCCAAATTTGATGTAGTAGGTCTTTTCTATGTAGGCAGATCATTGATGTATATATATATATATATATATATATATATATATATATATATATATATATATTAGTATATTTTGGTAGCAGTCTTTCCTGTAGACATATATTATTAAATATGACCGAAAAAGTAAGATTAATAATTCTAACACGAATTTTCTCAATCTTTCGTACATTTCGTTTCACTGTTGGAGGTAAATCAAAAATCAATTCTCCAAAATTCATTTTTATTTCTAGTCTGACGCGACACGAGCGCGTTTCGTAAAACTTATTACATTTTCAAAGACTTTAGTTCACAAATACACAACTGAATAGAACTTACGCATCTCCGATTTTATATCTACATTTGAGTGAGGTGGAAGGGGTGATGTGGCATTAACACAAGACAGAACAAGATGTGGTATTAATAGGGTATTAATTTCATCAACACAAGACAGAACCCGAAACAATGGATATTGAATAGAAGTGTTTGTAGAAAGCCTATTGGTCCATATTTCTTGATGCTTCTATATTGGAGCGGAGTCTTGAGGTGGGTAGAATATAGTTGTGCAATAATTGGCTGTTGATTGCTGGTGTTGACTTCTTGATGTGTAGTGCCTCGCAAACGTCAAGCCGCCTGCTATCGCTGTATCTATCGATGATTTCTGTGTTGTTTACTAGGATTTCTCTGGCGATGGTTTGGTTGTGGGAAGAGATTATATGTTCCTTAATGGAGCCCTGTTGCTTATGCATCGTTAAACGCCTAGAAAGAGATGTTGTTGTCTTGCCTATATACTGGGTTTTTTGGAGCTTACAGTCCCCAAGAGGACATTTGAAGGCATAGACGACGTTAGTCTCTTTTAAAGCGTTCTGTTTTGTGTCTGGAGAGTTTCTCATGAGTAGGCTGCCCGTTTTTCTGGTTTTATAGTAAATCGTCAGTTGTATCCTCTGATTTTTGTCTGTAGGGATAACGTTTCTATTAACAATATCTTTCAGGACCCTTTCCTCCGTTTTATGAGCTGTGGAAAAGAAGTTCCTGTAAAATAGTCTAATAGGGGGTATAGGTGTTGTGTTAGTTGTCTCTTCAGAGGTTGCATGGCTTTTCACTTTCCTTCTTATGATGTCTTCGACGAAACCATTGGAGAAGCCGTTATTGACTAGGACCTGCCTTACCCTACAGAGTTCTTCGTCGACTTGCTTCCATTCTGAGCTGTGGCTGAGAGCACGGTCGACATATGCATTAACAACACTCTTCATGTACCTGTTTGGGCAGTCGCTGTTGGCATTTAGGCACATTCCTATGTTTGTTTCCTTAGTGTAGACTGCAGTGTGGAAACCTCCGCCCTTTTCCATGACTGTTACATCTAATGTAACCTAACCTTAGGCACATTTAGGAATGTGCCTAAATGCCAACAGTGACTGCCTAGACAGGTACAAGAGGAGTGTTGTTAACGCTTATGTCGACCGTGCTCTCAGCCACAGCTCAGAATGGAAGCAAGTCGACGAAGAACTCTGTAGGCCACGTTATTCTGTTACTGACACTTCCATATCACAAGTATATTCATTGTACATTTATTTGCTATTTTTCAACATGTTTCGTCTCCAAGCTTTTCGTAATGATCCAGCAGGTGAAATAGGGAACTTAATTCGTGCCAAGAAGACCGAATTACAAACTCTTGCACACGAGTATCAACTAGATGTTCCCCATGGAGCCAACAAAAATGACTTGCACAATTTAATATTGGATCACCTCATAGATGAAGGGAAGATTGACTCTGAAACTCACGAAAATTATTCTATTGCAGATAGACATGCTCTTGCAACTATGAAACTAAAGCTCGAACTTGCAAAGATCAAGCGGGAACAACAAAAAGAAGCTCTACAACAACAAAAAGAAGCTCTACAAATGAGGGAAAGAGAGGCAGCCCTAAGGAAAGAAGAACAAGAACGTGAAACGGCCATAAAGAAAGAACAACAATAACGCGAGGTGGCCCTAAAGGAACGCGAGATGGCCCTAAAGAAAGAACAGACAGCCCTACTCCAAGAGCGTGAGCGAGTACAGCTTGAAGCAAGACACCGTCACCCGGAGATGCAACGCGAGCATGATAAAAAGTAAGCTGATATGGCTTTAGCATGTTGTCAACAAGAACTCGCGTTAGAAACTACACACCACACTCAGCGCCAACAAGCTACCGCTAGTCTTCCCGTAAGCTTCAATGTCTCCCATGCAAGTAAGTTAATGCCACCATTTGTTGAGACAGAGATCAATGTATTTTTCACCACTTTTGAGACCCTAGCTAAAAAACTTAGCTGGCCTGCAGATCAATGGTCTACCCTTCTCAGAGTGCATCTCACAGGAAGAGTTGCAGTTACTCTCAGTACCTTAGCGTCTGAGAATGACTACCAGACCCTGAAGCAAGCAGTTTTGGACGCCTACCTTCTCTCCACCGAAAGCTACAGACGAAAATTCTGTGATTATCTAAAGGCAAGTACCACCACCTTTCTAGAATTTGCCAATACAAAGAAAAGATAATTTATGAAATGGCTGGAAGCAGCACATGTCTCATTTTCAGAACTCGTCAACCTCATGCTGGTTGAGGAATTCTTGAGACGTGTTTCCCCTTCCGTCCGTTTATATTTAGCAGACAAAGAAACCAACTACATCAGATGTGCGAAGTCGGTTGACACCTACAGCCTCATCCACCGGCTAACACCAGAACCACCTTCCAGTAAGAAGTCTTGATATAGTTATGATAAAGTGAGTACAGATCAAGCGAGTTCTCAAATGTATTGTAAGTATTGCAAACTCTATGGACATACCATAGATAAATGTAGAAAAGCTCAATACAAAGGCAATGAAACTCCTAAACCCAAACCGACTCCTCCTAAGTCAGGTAATCGTGTGATGAATGTTGGTGCTCCTGTTAATGATCTTTCTCTCTTCAGCAAACACCTGTATCCTGGAACTGTCTCTGCCAGCAGTACAGATTCGGAGGGACGTTTCAAATTGAAGATCTTGAGGGACACAGCGGCTCTTCAGTCAATAATATTGAAATCAGCTGTGCCTAACATCACCTACACCGGGGAAACCGTCCTTATCACTGACCTCACTGTTACCACTGCGTATCCACTCGCCAGAGTCCACCTGGATTGTTCTTTTGTGACCGGTGAAGTCCAAGTCGCCATCAGAGAAAAGCCTTTTCCCATGTCTGGAGTGCAACTTCTCCTGGGCAACAACTTGGCAGAAGATCTGCAACCGTAGAACCTGATCATCATGGACAAACCCCAGGTGTGTAACTCTGTAGTGGACAATCCCATCTTTAAGTATGTTTCAGCAGAGGTCCAAGAAAGTGATGAAGTTTCTCCTCCGGTTTTGGTGACCACCCGTGCACAAGCTGCACGCCCGCAACCAGCTGACTCTACTGCAACCGCTGTCCCTCAAGAGCATCAGAATCTACCACCGAATCTTACTAGGTTGGAGTTCCGTAAGTTACAGAGGGAGGATCCATCATTAACACCATTATTCTTCCAGGCTGAGACTCAACCTGACAGTATCCATGGGTTCTTCCTAGAGAATCAGTTGCTCTACCGCAGGTACAGACCCAATAAGCTGAAGGAGGATGACGATTGGGCAAATGTCGAACAACTAGTAATTCCCACCAGCCTACGGCCCGATATTCTACACCTGGCCCACGGAGCACTTTCTCACTATGGTTTGAACAAAACCTACCACGGAATCAGACAAGACAAGACTACTACTGGCCAGGTATGGCTAAAGACGTCAAAAGTTACGTGCAACAGTGTCATACATGTCAGATGGTAGATACCTAACATCTCTATTCCCCAGGCTCCATTGACTCCTATCCAGGTGCCTGCGGAACCTTTCCACAGACTCATCATAGACTGTGTTGGTCCTTTACCGCGGACCAGTTCTGGCAACGCCTATATACTAACTATCCAGTGTCCTACCGCCAGATTCCCCATAGCAGTTCCAGTAAAGAACATTACGGCTGCTACTGTGGTGAAACAACTATTGAAGATTTTCACCCAGTATGGATTTCCAAGAGAGGTTCAAAGTGACTGTGGCACCAACTTCACTAGTGATCTCTTCAAGAAGACACTGGAAGAGTTCAACATCACACAGGTTCTCCATTGCAAAACAAGTTTTCAGGACCCTACCGCATCAAGGAGTGCAGAAACAACCACAACTACGTTCTTGATACTCCAGATAGGCGGCGGAAGACCCAGTTGTGCCACGTCAACCTCCTGAAGCAGTATCAAGATATCACGAAGCCCTTCCTCATCAAGGTCGACGCGAGTAGTACCGGCATCGGGGGCGTCCTACTACAACAACGAGGCGAGGAGGTTCTACCTGTTAGCTTCTACAGCTACAAGTTAAAACCACACCAGAAGAATTACAGCACTATCGAAAAGGAACTCCTCTCCATCGTCCTGAACTTACAGCACTTTACATCTTACCTACAAGGTGCTCGATCTACCACCATCTACTCGGACCACAATCCCCTACGCTTCTTGCAGCAAGCCCAATTCAACAATCAATGACTTCTACGATGGGCTTTGTATCTGCTGAATTTCAACCTGGAGATCTTCTACATCAAAGGTTCTGACAACATCATAGCAGACACCCTCTCCAGAGTCTATGAGGTAGAGACAGCTCCACTCTACCATCTAAAGACGTAACTTCACCCATTAGAGCAGGCTTCGGAGGAGAGTTGTGATTATAATCTCTTTCAAGAGAGATTGAGCATGCTCTTCCCTACATAAAGTTACTTATATACATACAATAATAAGATGCTACCTTCAAGATACGTTTACCAGTAGCATAAACGTTTTGACCAGGAGGCAAACGTCCCCCCTACTCCACACGCCCTCCATGCTGGCTCGCCACCTTCATCAACCAGCAAACTACCATTCCCAGCCTGCCTGCTTCTGATTGGTGATCTGCCGACTGCACACCTGCACCTCTGCACCTCAGCGCCCTCTACTTAGTCGATGTATGGGCTTGGACCAGTGATTGAAGTTAGAATATCTTGTGCTCTCAAGCTGTGAACAACTAACTGATATACGCTCTGTCTATCAGGTGGATGTTTCTCAGCTAGCGCTCTATTCTCAGCACCTGCTTATTTCATTTTGTCTTTATATTATCGAGTAACGTCATCCCTGTTCTTAATTTTTATGTTATATTTTTTTACTTGTTTGTTTGCACTGTACATAGCCAAGGAATTGTTTTTGTTTTTAATTTGCTTTCAATTTAATTAAAGTTTCATTATTCATACTATGTGTTATGCGCGTATTCCCTTACTTTACCACAGACAACAGGCAAGCAGTCGATTTTTTTTCTTTAATGTGATAGGCATTGACACCAGCCATTAGGAGGACTGCCGAACATCTTCACTCCTTCAATTTTCCGTCACAATATATATATATATATATATATATATATATATATATATATATATATATATATATATATGTCGTACCTAATAGCCAGAATGCACTTCTCGGCCTAATATGCAAGGCCCGATTTGCCTAATAAGCCAAGTTTTCCTGAATTAATATATTTTCTCTAATTTTTTTCTTATGAAATGATAAAGCTACCTATTTCATTATGTATGAGGTCAATTTTGTTTTATTGGAGTTACAATTAACGTAGATATATGACCGAACCTAACCAACCCTACCTAACCTAACGTAACCTATCTTTATAGGTTAGGTTTGGTTAGGTAGCCGAAAAAGTTAGGTTAGGTTAGGTTAGGTAGGTTAGGTAGCCGAAAAACAATTAATTCATGAAAACTTGGCTTATTAGGCAAATTGGGCCTTGAATAGTAGCCTGAGAAGTGCGTTCTGGCTACTAGGTACGACATATATATATATATATATATATATATATATATATATATATATATATATAGCAACTCCTCTACCGCCTGCGTCAAATCCGTTATCAAAACCAAGATGCGATTCATCAGTGCTTCGTTAGAGATGGCATGATTAAAGTGAGAAAGACTTCAGGAGGTAAAATGTTTACAATTGCTAATAAGGATAACCTCAATGAGTCAACATAATTAACCCCCTTGTCACCTAGTGCGGGCTAGGTATCCAAAGTCTCTTTGTTACACTTTAGTAATAATTAAATTAAAATTTAATTAAAAGTCATTTATTGGACTTAATTCATTAAGTGCATTAATATTTCTTTATCTTTACTAATTATAGGATCATAACTTTTTTGTTGTATTGCTTTTCTTCCATTCCCTGGCAGGGGGAGTCTTGTAGCGAGTAAGCTTATACTCGCTCCATTATCTCATCATCTTAATAGCATAACTAATTAGCACTAATTACAGAAGCTACAATCCTTTCCTACAATTACTGGTAATACTCTTCTCATCTTGGTGGAGGGAGCTGAGGTGTAATCACCATATAAGCAAGCAATGTGAGCAATAGCGAACAGTACAATTTCCACAGTCAACAATGTAGGACTCGGCGTGTACAGTTCTAATCGACCCAAGACGCTACAGCTTCGACACAGAGCAGACAGCAGACGACGACCGCATCGAGCCGCCACGTTCCCGCTCCCCGAGTTCAGACACTCACAATTCCCAATTGAGCCGCCACGCTCTCCCTCATAGAGCTCCACGACTCCGGCCTCACTCAGCTCTCTGCTCTGCTCCAGGTTTCTTCTCAACGTCTACGACACTGCTGTATCCAGGACTACTAAATAAATATGAAACTCACTAAACACTGTAGGCTCGGCTACAAGTACCTCTGGGAGTTTGTAACATCTGCTGATGCAGATTTGACTAAATGTAAACTCTGTCAGCGGAACTATTCGCATACTTTGCATCATTATATAATGGAAAGTGAAAAAATCGCGGAATTTAGAGATAACACCATCAATAGTGTCCAAGAAATGTGTAAGTACTTCATTCATAATGATGTGCTGCCCGAAATCTTAGCTAAGTATTGTTGGGGTTTCACCTCTCTATTATTCTCTACCCTTACTCTGGGGTGAGCAATAGTTACGCTCAAGGTAACTCACCGTAGCCCTGCGGGTCTTCCCTCGATCCTCACGGCGCCACTGCACGCCAGGAGAGTCTCCCAGTCAATCTTAACGGCCTCTTATTAAGAAAGAGTGAGAACACGACTCGATCACATCGACTGTCGTGTGCCCTCCCCAACAATAGGGCTCTACGGTTAATCACAAGGTCGCCAATTGGTGTTTAAGGTGGCCAATAACACCATCAGTGGACTGGTGTATTCAGTGGTAGCCTTGGCAAGGTCATACTCAAAGATCAGGAATCAGGCAGGTACTTGTTGTTATCACTCTATGCTTACAGGTATAGTATAGCCACAAGATCAATGGAGGGGATGATAAAAACACAAAGAGAGTTTTGTATTTTACTTAAAATGTATGAAAGATGTCACAAGGCCACACAATAATCATAAATCAACTGATCCTGACTTGGCCGGTAATTCCCACGAATATTATGCGACCGCAAGAGGGCAACACTCTCCCCTCCTCATCAAGTGTCAAGAACAGCTGATCGCAATGGTCTCTCCGCGCGAAATTTGCTTGTTTGCTAGATTCACGCGCGCGGTTTCTTTAAATTCTCCAATATTACTAGAAACTCGCACACTCTATATTGGCACAAATAAACCGAATTACTTAGTTACACTGTACTCAGGCTCAAACAGTCTTTTCTACAATCAATGCTATAATGATTCACTGTAATGGTCTTACACTGTTATTTATCCAACAATATATAATGAAATATTAACACGGGAGTTTTCAGGACTTTCTCTCGTGGGCGATAACGCAATGATTCACTGTACTCACAAATGATTATTCACTGAATGGACATAGACATATATATGGTATATAAATCAATCATCAATACATGGAAAATAAATAGTTTCTGGGCACATAGCCTAATCTCCAAATACCGGCATAATATTATATATAATTTACCACTATATGTTCATATCAAAATCTATAGAAAGATATACACAACACAGTAAATTTATCACTGGTTCCTGGTGCCTGTACACACCAATAATCAACATGAATATTACAAGTACTCTTGATAGTACTGTCTAGCACACTGGTGCTTTACCGTGACATGGGTGAGACTTGCTCACGACATATAAAATCTTCAGGCTAGATAATATAGCCAAATAATATAGCTAACTAAAGGGGAATGGGGAGGGAACTAGAACCACCTACTTCACCCTATCCTCCGATGAGAGTCGAGATGTAGCTCCTGGTCCTCGTGTCGGGAACGCCCCCACACTACACGTCGTCGTGTCCTACCAGAGCCTCTCGTCGTCCCACCGTTTAGCGCGTCGTCTCCGTGCCTCCTCACTGCAGGTCCGTCCTCCTCCTTGACTTCTTGAAGGTTGGAGTCGGTCTCCTGGCCGTCGTCTTCTCCTAGCAACGGCTGTCGCCTACGTCTCAGCTACAGTCGTTCGGCTTCCCCAAATAGTCCTCTCTTCCTCAGCTACCCAGTGGCTCTGTCAGCCACTACGCTGTCACGAACTGGTGAATTGCCACAGGCGTCAACATACGTCACTGCACGGCTTCACTGCTACTGGCACAGTACCTGACTGGAGCACTTGTTGCTCAAATAACCGTCAATTCCCTCTTCTGGTTCAACACATGAACTAGGGAAGACTTCTCAGAGTACTGGCGGACTTCAGGTGACGCGTAAATCCACGGTAGTGGGAAACAGCTGTCCGACAGACAGGACCACTCGTCGCACGTCCGACCTCTATGACGTGTCGTGTCTGACTGATGGCGCCAGCCCGGCGCGCTGGCCGGACCCCCTTCCTTCGTGACGTCACTTTCGCCACGGGAGGTTTTCATTGGCTCCCAGTGCCACATTGCTGTCGGTGACCAATCCGGTGCCACTGACGTCACACGGTTTTGGCGGGAGATCAGGGAAGCCAGCGCCATCTTGGCTCCCTAAAGGGCCTAAACCACAGGCCAAAATATTACTATTTCGCAAATTTCTCGGCTCTCCGAGAACACTTCACTCTCTCCCATATATCAAATTGTAGCCTGCAACGTAGAGAACGCTTGGGAAAAGTAGACATGACTCTTACTGCAGGCATGGGAGAATTATAAGGGGGGAACTCCGTCACATACCCCTCCCCTTAAAATAAGAGTCATGTCTGGTTAGTGTATGCGGGATAGGGCGTCCGCTACTACGTTTTCCTTCCCCTTGATGTGTTTGATCTCCAGCCGGTATTCTTGCAGTAACAACGCCCACCTAGTTAGACATTGGTTGGAATTCTTCATCTTGTATAAAAATGTGAGAGGGTTGTGATCGGTGAATACTAGGACAGGTCTCGCCCCTCCTCCCACGTATACATCAAAGTGCTTCAGGGCCATAACTAGCGCCAATGCCTCCTTCTCAACGGTGCTGTAGGCCCGCTGGTATTTTACGAACTTCTTCGAGTAGAAGGCAACTGGCCTATGCACTTCACTCCGTTCTTGAGCCAACATGGCCCCTATTCCAACGTCGCTGGCGTCCACGTACAGGATAAAACCGGCTGAAAAATCTGGAGATATCAATACTGGGGCCTCCGTCAACAATTTCTTGGTCTTTTCAAAAGACTCTTGGCAGGCCTCTCCCCATCTCCATCTTACATTCTTGGAGAGTAGCTCGGTTAGGGGATGCGCTACCGTGGAGAAATTCCGGCAGAACCCACGATAGTACCCTATCATTCCGAGGTACCTGAGCAACTCCTTGCGCGTCTTGGGCACGGGGTATTCCTTTATGGCTGCTACTTTGTTATCAACTGGAGTGACTTCACCTTGGCCGATGACAAAACCGAGGTACTCTAAGTGAGCTTTCCCAAACTCACTCTTGGCCAAATTTACAGTCAGGTTAGCCTCCTCTAACCTTCTGAATAATTCCCCAAGTCTCTCCAGATGCGTCCCCCAATCGTCGGCGTACACGACGATGTCATCGATGTAAACCGTGCATCCTACTGCACCCCTTAACAGCTCGTTCATCATTCGCTGGAAGCAGCTGCCGCTGTTTTTCATGCCGAAGGGCAACACCTTGTACTGGTACAGCCCATCAGGAGTCGCGAAAGCTGATATCTTCCTGGCCTCAGGAGTCAGGGAGATCTGGTAGTACCCCTTGAGAAGATCGACCTTGGATACATACCGTGCACTGCCCACCTGGTCAATGCAGTCACTCACTCTTGGCATGGGGTGAGAATCCGCCACAGTGATGGAGTTCACCCTCCTGTAATCTGTACAAAAGCGGTATGTTCCGTCGCTTTTCCTCACCAACAGGCACGGGGAACTCCACTCACTTTTGCTGGGCTCCGCAAGGTCGTTCTCAAGGAGGTACTCCACCTCCTTTCTCATCAGCTCTCGCTTCTCTGGGCTCACCCTGTACGCGCTCTGTTTGACGGGCCTGGCGTCCCTCACCTCCACCTCGTGCGTCACACTCCGGTGTCGTCGGGGCACGTCGGTGAAGAGGGAGGCATTCTTTCTCAGTAGGTCCGTCAGGTCCGCTCTCTGTTGCCCTTCCAGATGTGACAGCTTGTCCTTGATATTTGCCAGACTCTCAGTGTTGGTGAGACGGGTGCCATCCGCCCTGGACCACTTTCCTTCCTCCTCCGGGAGTTCTTGGTCCACCTGTACGCACAGAACTGTCTTTTGCTGGGGTTCCCGGGTCATCGTTCCTTCCTGCCTGGCGGTTCCTCCTTCCACCGTGAAGAAGGGTTTCAGGCGGTCCACGTGACACACCTGTTTCTTTCGGGATCTGTTCGACTTCCCAATTTCGTACGACACCGGACCCAACCGTCGCAGCACTTGGTATGGTCCCTCGAACCGTGACTCGGTCACCCTGCCTTTACCTGGACACAAGACCATTACTTGGGACCCGACCTGGAAATCCCTCTGTGTAGCTCTCTTGTCGTACCATTCCGACATCTTACGCTGCGCCTCCTTCAGGTGCTTCCCAGCCAGTTCCTTAGCCAGAGTGAGACGTTCTTTAAACTTCTGGACATATTCGTTCACCGTTCCCACGGTTGCTGCCGGTGTCCATTGTTCCCTCAGCATGGACAGGGGACTTCTCACCTCGTGTCCATACACTAGCTGGAATGGTGAGAATCCTAGTGACTCTACCACCGCGTTGCGTATGGCAAATAACGCGGGGTATATGGCCTCATCCCACTCAGCCCCCTGTTCTGCGCAGAACACTCTCAGCACAGTTTTCAATGTGGAGTGGAATCTTTCGATCGCCCCCTGCGACTGCGGTCGGTAGGGCGACGATCGAATCTGAGTCACTCCCCATCCTGCCATCGTCTGTCGGAACCACTTCGACTGAAAAATGCTTGCGCAGTCTGTTTGGATCTCTTTGGGCATCCCCACCCACGAGAAAAACCGCTGCAGTTGGCTGGCTACTCCTTGCGATGTTAAACGTCGCATCGGGACGGCTTCCGGAAACCTGGTGGAGGTACACATTATTGTCATTAGGTAGGTGTTCCCTTTCTTCGTCCTTGGCAAAGGACCCACTCCATCAACTAGCAGACGCTCGAAAGCAGGCCCAAACGCTGGAACAGGGATCAATGGGGCCTTCGGTATCGCGGACTGGCTCTTCCCTGCCCTCTGGCAAGGTAAGCACGTCTTACAATAGCGCCTCACCTCGGCGTCCATACCTGGCCAGTAAAAGTAATCCCTGATCCGTCGCAGCGTCTTAGTCACTCCCAGGTGGCTGCAGAGTCCACGAAGTGCGCTAGGTCCAACACGGCCGCTCTGCACTGGGCCGGCAACACTACCTGGCGCCTCGTGCTTAGAGACTCTTCCCCGGCCTCCACCCTCACAGGTCTCCACTGCCTCATCAGCATTCCGTCTTGAAGGTAAAAATGAGTAGCCTTCTCAGGGCCTACACGTCCTCCTTGGGCCTCACTAATCAAATCGGGGAACTCCTCCTGCTGCAACTGTTCAAGACGAGTGCGATCTACCCCTAGAGAACTGGTAAGGGTCACCTGCAACTCACCATTTGGGCTATCTTCGCCCTCCGCTCGTTCTCCGGGTTCCACGAAAAGGTGATCTATTCCCAGGCTGTCAGTCGTCTCCTCAGCCCCATCAGATCCACAACCTCCTTGTTCTTCGCGTCGTCTTGGCATCACAGCACAAACTGGGAACGCCACCGGTGCGATTCCCTTCTCGTCCCCACAGACGTTCAACTCTCCGCCTGTCTTCCTGTATTGTTCTATGTACTCTTCGCCTTTCACGAGATGTGGGAGGACGTATCCTCCACATGCGTCATTCCCCAAGATGACCTGCGCCTCCATCTTGGGCATTGATGTACAGACTCCCACCACTAGGGTCTGGCAGCCATAGTCGGAATCTAAAGTTACCTGGTGTAGGGGCATCCTCACTGGGCCTCCCACAGTGGTCACACTTGCTACCCCCACACTGGTACTTTCGTAACCCTCGGGGAACAGGGTCTCACTCACCAGGGTAAAATCGGCCCCAGTGTCTCTTAAGATCTTCACAGGGATGGGGTCTGCGTCCCCCATCCTTACGGTTCCTTGACACACGAATGGGTGAACTTGCTTTTCCCCACTCAGCGCGGGTTCATCCCGCACTCTCTCGGCCCTCTGGTCCTCGAACATCACTAAAGCAACGTGTCCCCGCTGCTTAGGGCGTCTGCATTCCCGCGCGACGTGTCCGGGTATTCCGCAGTTGTAGCAGCGGCCCCTCGGCGGAGACCATCCGCCACCGCTCGCCTTAGCACTGCCTCCAGAGGCCGTCGCACCCTGCGTCTTTCCCGAACCGCTTGTTGACTCCTTGGTCGCAACAACAGCTCCCGAGCTCTCCGCATGGTTCTTCTTGATCGGTTCTACAGCACCTTTTGATCCTCGGGTGTTCCAACTTGAGAGGTGGGATTTGGGAGAGCTCGCTCCTGTCCTCCATCCATCCGTCCTTCTATAACTCCGATCGTTTCCGACGTATGCGGGTGGTCGGTTCTGTCCCTCTCGGCGTGGGCGTAGGGCTTCTTCTAGCATGTCGGCCCGGTCGGCTGCGGCCCTCAGGTCCTTTATGTCCGCCTCCTTTACCCTCATCCTGATCTCAGGAGAGAGCACGGACATAAACTTTTCCATGGCCATTAGTTCCTTGACCTCTTCGACCGACCTTGCTTCTTCAGAGTCCAGCCACTTAAGGAGCTTTCTTTCAATGTCCCTCGCCGTCTCCGCATACGATTTTCCTGGCAACCGGGTACATTCTCTAAACCTCTTTCGGTAACACTCTGGCGTGAGTTTAAAGGAACGGAGCACAGCTCGTTTTACCGCATCGTAGTTAGTGCATTCTTGGAAGTCGAGCATAGTGAAGGCTTGGCGAGCTTCCCCTGTGAACCTCCCTTGGACCAACTCCGCCCACTCCGCCCTCGGCCACCTCTTCATAGCAGCAACTCTCTCAAAGTGATCGAAGAAACTTTCGGCTTCACTAGGCACAAAGACCGGCAGGTCTCGTTCCCTCACTCGTCGGTCTTCCTGTGGCGGGGCAGGGGCACCTAGTCCCAGTTCAGCTCGCTTCAGCTCCACCTCCTGGTTGGCTTCTATTTCCATTTGTCTCAGCCTAACTTCTTGCTCTCGTTCTTCCCTGCGCAGCTGTGCTTCTCGTTCTTGCTCTTCCCGGCGCAGCTGTGCTTCTCGCTCTTGCTCTTCCCGGCGCAGCTGTGCTTCTCGTTCCTCACGCTTCGTCTGTGCTTCTCGCTCCTCACGCTTCATGTGTGCTTCTCGCTCTTGCTCTTCTTTGCGCTGTTGTGCTTCTCGCTCTTCTTTGCGCTGCTGTGCCTCTCGCTCTTCTTTGCGCTGCTGTGCCTCTTCTCTCCTCAGCTGCGCTTCTGCTTCTCGCTCTTCTTTGTGCTGCTGTGCTTCTCGCTCTTCTTTGCGCTGCTGTGCTTCTCGCTCTTCTTTGCGCTGCTGTGCTTCTAGCTGCAGCTTCATTATTTCCAGCTTAATGCTGTGCCTGCTGCCGCTGGATCCCCTGCTGCTTCCACCAATACTCAAGTGTTCACCCTCACTGGCAGGTGTTTGGGGCCGTTACTCCCCCAAAGCTTCGTCTCGAGCCTTGAGCTGAGCCATTATCTCTAGTCTTCTTTCACCAACTCGGGCAGATTTCAGCTTTATTCCAAAATGATCCGCTATAGCCTGTAACTGTGCCTTGGTGCACTCTTCCAGCACCTGTTCGTCTCTAGAGTCAATAAACCTCGCTACTTTATCATCCTCCATCTTGTGCTACGAGTGTTAACCTGCACCTGATCTCTAACACCACTGCCAAGTACCACTGCAACCTTTACTTCGATCGGAATCCTGGCGAGGTCGCCAATGTTGGGGTTTCACCTCTCTATTATTCTCTACCCTTACTCTGGGGTGAGCAATAGTTACGCTCAAGGTAACTCACCGTAGCCCTGCGGGTCTTCCCTCGATCCTCACGGCGCCACTGCACGCCAGGAGAGTCTCCCAGTCAATCTTAACGGCCTCTTATTAAGAAAGAGTGAGAACACGACTCGATCACATCGACTGTCGTGTGCCCTCCCCAACAATAGGGCTCTACGGTTAATCACAAGGTCGCCAATTGGTGTTTAAGGTGGCCAATAACACCATCAGTGGACTGGTGTATTCAGTGGTAGCCTTGGCAAGGTCATACTCAAAGATCAGGAATCAGGCAGGTACTTGTTGTTATCACTCTATGCTTACAGGTATAGTATAGCCACAAGATCAATGGAGGGGATGATAAAAACACAAAGAGAGTTTTGTATTTTACTTAAAATGTATGAAAGATGTCACAAGGCCACACAATAATCATAAATCAACTGATCCTGACTTGGCCGGTAATTCCCACGAATATTATGCGACCGCAAGAGGGCAACACTCTCCCCTCCTCATCAAGTGTCAAGAACAGCTGATCGCAATGGTCTCTCCGCGCGAAATTTGCTTGTTTGCTAGATTCACGCGCGCGGTTTCTTTAAATTCTCCAATATTACTAGAAACTCGCACACTCTATATTGGCACAAATAAACCGAATTACTTAGTTACACTGTACTCAGGCTCAAACAGTCTTTTCTACAATCAATGCTATAATGATTCACTGTAATGGTCTTACACTGTTATTTATCCAACAATATATAATGAAATATTAACACGGGAGTTTTCAGTACTTTCTCTCGTGGGCGATAACGCAATGATTCACTGTACTCACAAATGATTATTCACTGAATGGACATAGACATATATATGGTATATAAATCAATCATCAATACATGGAAAATAAATAGTTTCTGGGCACATAGCCTAATCTCCAAATACCGGCATAATATTATATATAATTTACCACTATATGTTCATATCAAAATCTATAGAAAGATATACACAACACAGTAAATTTATCACTGGTTCCTGGTGCCTGTACACACCAATAATCAACATGAATATTACAAGTACTCTTGATAGTACTGTCTAGCACACTGGTGCTTTACCGTGACATGGGTGAGACTTGCTCACGACATATAAAATCTTCAGGCTAGATAATATAGCCAAATAATATAGCTAACTAAAGGGGAATGGGGAGGGAACTAGAACCACCTACTTCACCCTATCCTCCGATGAGAGTCGAGATGTAGCTCCTGGTCCTCGTGTCGGGAACGCCCCCACACTACACGTCGTCGTGTCCTACCAGAGCCTCTCGTCGTCCCACCGTTTAGCGCGTCGTCTCCGTGCCTCCTCACTGCAGGTCCGTCCTCCTCCTTGACTTCTTGAAGGTTGGAGTCGGTCTCCTGGCCGTCGTCTTCTCCCAGCAACGGCTGTCGCCTACGTCTCAGCTACAGTCGTTCGGCTTCCCCAAATAGTCCTCTCTTCCTCAGCTACCCAGTGGCTCTGTCAGCCACTACGCTGTCACGAACTGGTGAATTGCCACAGGCGTCAACATACGTCACTGCACGGCTTCACTGCTACTGGCACAGTACCTGACTGGAGCACTTGTTGCTCAAATAACCGTCAATTCCCTCTGTCTGGTTCAACACATGAACTAGGGAAGACTTCTCAGAGTACTGGCGGACTTCAGGTGACGCGTAAATCCACGGTAGTGGGAAACAGCTGTCCGACAGACAGGACCACTCGTCGCACGTCCGACCTCTATGACGTGTCGTGTCTGACTGATGGCGCCAGCCCGGCGCGCTGGCCGGACCCCCTTCCTTCGTGACGTCACTTTCGCCACGGGAGGTTTTCATTGGCTCCCAGTGCCACATTGCTGTCGGTGACCAATCCGGTGCCACTGACGTCACACGGTTTTGGCGGGAGATCAGGGAAGCCAGCGCCATCTTGGCTCCCTAAAGGGCCTAAACCACAGGCCAAAATATTACTATTTCGCAAATTTCTCGGCTCTCCGAGAACACTTCACTCTCTCCCATATATCAAATTGTAGCCTGCAACGTAGAGAACGCTTGGGAAAAGTAGACATGACTCTTACTGCAGGCATGGGAGAATTATAAGGGGGGGAACTCCGTCACAGTATCCAAAATTTGCTTACTGTAGGTAATGCATGCACATGACTGTAAAGCTTCCGCCCAGTTGGGTGAGTGTGGAGCAAGACTAGTAACTGAGTGACTCACTATAGATGTAAAGTGCCTTGTATAGTGACTGTTGAGAGCCTCTTGTTGATCACTTGAGACACAAAGATTATTGATGTGTGTATTTGTGTGGGTGATTAGATATGTATGTATATGTGTATATGTATATATATAGGTACATGTATGTATGAGAGTGTGTACATGTGTATACAACATTAATAATTTTGTAACTAGCGTCAAAAATTGTTATTTGCTTAGCTAAACGAACTAGAGGGTTCAGTTCCTGAACCGATTATGTGCCTCTGTAATCCTTTACACCACCGCCCACGGGATGAGTATTGGGTGCATAATAAAGAGATTGAATTGAAATTGAATCAACCCTCGAATCAGGGGCCTCGTAGCCTGGTGGAAGGGGCCTCGTAGCCTGGTGGATAGCGCGCAGGACTTGTAATTCTGTGGCGCGGGTTCGATTCCCGCACGAGGCAGAAACAAATGGGCAAAGTTTCTTTCACCCTGAATGCCCCTGTTACCTAGCAGTAAATAGGTACCTGGGAGTTAGTCAGCTGTCACGGGCTGCTTCCTGGGGGTGGAGGCCTGGTCGAGGACCGGGCCGCGGGGACACTAAAGCCCCGAAATCATCTCAAGATAACCCAACAACGTAACATAACGTACGTTACAATATATATATATATATATATATATATATATATATATATATATATATATATATATATATATATATATATATATATATATATATATATATTTGTGTGTGTGTATAAATCCCATTTTTTCATTAATAAGCCTAGGTATACGCAGCATTGTGCTGCTACCCCATTCTATATGAAGAATTACAAAATGTAATAAAAAACTGGCTACAAGTTTATCTAATATCCGCACCTTACAGGCTTCACGAAAAAATTAACACGTAAAGAACAGAATGACAATGGAGAGTTGAAGACAATGTATAACCACGAAGGAAAATTAAAACAGGAAATTACTTAAGAACTTCCGTGTTAATCAACACATCAACCAAAGTATATTATGACGTCTTGATTATTACGAAAGTGCTTAAGTAATTTCCTGTTTGATTTTTCCTTCTTGGTTATACATTGTTATATGTATATATTTTCAGATTATAATTCGTAATATGTAAATATCTCAGAGTGAAATAATGTACATTCGTATTTTTTATTTTACAAAACTTTTTTTCGTATATTTTATTTTACAACAATAATACAACATAAATAATAATTTTGTTTAGTATTTATTTATAATAACATTTTATTTTACAAACCCATTGTACCATCTTGTAAATATATAACTATTAATATTATTATTGGTAAATGGTAGAGATATTTCTTTTCTTTCTGTATTATGCACCCCATACCCATCCCGTGGGCGGTGGTGTAAAGCATTACAGAGGCACATAATCGGTTCAGGAACCGATTTTTCTAGTTCGTTTAGCTAAGCTAATAAAATTTTTTGACGCTAGTTACAAAATTATTAATGTTATATATACATGTACACACTCGATTTCATACATACATGTGCATATATATATATATATATATATATATATATATATATATATATATATATATATATATATATATATATATATATATATATATATATATATATATATATATATATATATATATATATATTTATATTATTTATTTATTTATATATATACAAGAAGGTACATTGGGATTGTGAGGATACATAATATAGTAATTACAATCTTGTAAAGCCACTAGTACGCGCAGCGTTTCGGGCAGGTCCTTAATCTAAGAAAATTTGAAGTAGGTAAATACTTGCAAAATTTATAAAAAAATGATAACAGTTACAAGGCAAGAAAGAAAAAAGACGAGAGAAAATTGTAGGTATATTAAAGCACATAGGTAGCTCAGATTGATTGCAATGACAGCTTGAATGGTAGTTGACAAACATTGGTAGGCACAATACAGCATATGGCTAGCACATAAAAGAAGACAGCAATGAACACAATGATAAGGTTGTTTGGGTTAAGTACATAAAAATTGGGAGATTGGGTAACACTTGATACAGATCAAATTTAAAGCTCAGTGTAGGAAACTACGAAGATGAAATTAGGTACTTTTTTGGTTGTGCTTTTAAATAAGGCAAAAGTTTTACAGCTTTTCAATTCACTATGGAGTGAGTTCCATAGACTAGGTCCCTTAATTTGCATAGAGTGTTTACACAGATTAAGTTTGACCCTGGGGATATCAAAGATATATTTATTTCTGGTGTGGTGATAATGGGTCCTATTACATCTGTCCAGGGAGAGTTTCAGAGCATTGTTTGCATTAAGAACAGGGTTTTGTAAATGTAGTTGACACAAGAGAATGTGTGGAGGGAGTTAATATTTAGCAAGTTTAGGGATTTAAACAAGGGAGCTGAATGTTGTCTGAATATATGTAATCATAGATACATACACATACATATATCTAATCACCCACACAAATACACACATCAATAATCTTTTGTGTCACAAGTGATCAACAAGAGGCTCACAACAGTCATTATACAAGGCACTTTACATCTATGGTGAGTCACACAGTTACTAGTCTTGCTGCACACCCACCCAACTGGGCGGCAGCTTTACAGCCATGTGCATGCATTACCTACAGTAAGCAAATTTTGGATACTTCGCTAACATTTCGGGCAGCACATCATTATGAATGAAGTACTTACACATTTCTTGGACACTATTGATGGTGTTATCTCTAAATTCCGCGATTTTTTCACATTCCATTATATAATGACGCAAAGTATGCGAATAGTTCTGCTGACAGAGTTTACATTTAGTCAAATCTACATAAGTAGATGTTATAAATTCCCAGAGGTACTTGTAGCCGAGCCTAAGCCTAGCAGTGGTAAAATCTAGAAGTCTGCTAACATTATTGGATGACCCATAGACATGCGGTTCTTCTTGCATAATAGAATGATGATAGATGGAGTAACTGGTGTGAATTTCACTTTGCCTCAAGTCTCCGAAATTTAGTTGATATTCCTGGGATATTGCTGCCCTCAGCCTGCTCAAAGGCAGTCCAAGTTGGTAATCAATTCCCTCTTTACGAGCAAAAGTCTTGGCCAACTCATGAGTTCTATTATGCATTCGGAGACCAATATGGGAAGGAATCCACAGGAGACAATCTCTGACTACCATTGATTATTTCATTATATCTGTGTCTAGCTTCAAAGATAAGCACGTCACAGTTATGCCTTAGGGAGCTGAGGGCAGTCAAGAATGACAAGGAGTCACTTACAATTAGCGTGTCAACTTTGGATTCATATACGCGCTCGAGTGCAAGGATTATGGCAACCAATTCTGTCTGAACAGTGGAGGCCCAGTTACTGAGACGCGCTCCACACTCATGGGAGAAGGAACCATCTCTCCCTGTCACAACAACTGTACTTCCAGCTGCACCATAGGACTGATGCAAGGATCCATCAGTGTAAATAATCTGGGAAAGGGAGCGCTCTCTGACTATCTTGAGGTTATCTTGAGATGATTTCGGGGCTTTTTAGTGTCCCCGCGGCCCGGTCCTCGACCAGGCCTCCACCCCCAGGAAGCAGCCCGTGACAGCTGACTAACACCCAGGTACCTATTTTACTGCTAGGTAGCAGGGGCATAGGGTGAAAGAAACTCTGCTCATTGTTTCTCACCGGCGCCTGGGATCGAACCCAGGACCACAGGATCACAAGTCCAGCGTGCTGTCCGCTCGGCCGACCGGCTCCCTAAAGTATCAATTTGGCTTAAGGCATTGTACTTTGTTCTTGTCGAAGCAAGGACTGTTCTTTAATCAACTTCTTGGGTGGGAAAGAGGGGACAGTAATTTGGAAAGGGGTGATCTCCCATAGGGCAGGAAAGTGTTGTTGTTGTCTCTCTTGGTAGGCTTACGGCAATCCATTTGGAGGGATGCTGACCTTCAAGGAAGAAGGCTTGGAGGGCTTCAGTGCAGGGGTTAGGGTGGGTTAGCCTAAGCATCTTGATACCAATTAAAGCATTAATTTCAGTGATACGATTACTTACACATGAAATATTCAGTTCCTTCCTTATATTTAGTAATTTAGTTGTACGGGGACATCCGAGGATTATCCTCATGGCTTCGTTTTGCATCTTTTCCAGCCCTCCAAGCATTCTCTCAGGCACTAGAGCAAGCATGGGTGCAGCATAATCAATCAGAGACCTAATATATGAAAGATACATCATTTTGACAATTCTCACCTTTGCACCATAGCTTGGATGGTAGCCTGCCACAGCCTTGAGAGCACGGAGCCTTTCTCTACATTGGAGGCCCAGTCTGGCTACAACATTGCGGTACAGTGGAACTTCAAGACCAAGGTACTTGTATCTGGTTACGTAGTCGAGCAGAGAGCCATCATGCAACTGCATTTTGCGAACGGCCCCACCTCGTCTGGGTGGGCGTCGGTTCTGGATCTCTGTTTTCTCTACTGAGATGACCAAGCCTAGTTCCTGACATGTGTGCAATACAGAGTTCAGAACATTTTGGGTGTTGGTATACCCATTGGTGTGGATCAGTATATCATCCGCATAGCTAATGATGTGTTCGCTGGGTCTCCTAGTTACTGAGTTTAAAAGTGCATTGCTTAACACATTGAACAGAGTAGGACTGAGGACACCTCCCTGTGGAGTGCCAAGTTCAAAATCTCTCGTTACACTTCTATGCCCTTGGAACAGTACAGATGACTTCCTGTTGGATAGATAGCCTCTTATCCACCGTAGAAGCCATCCTCCAACATTCATTTTAGCAACTTTGCTCAGATGACGTGTGGATTAGCAATGTCAAAGGCTGACTTAAGATCTAGGAAAGTGGTATATGACCTATAAGTATGCAGGGTGAGGAATGTGGTAATACAGTGATGTACACTCTTTCCATGTGTGAAGCCATATATCTGGGGAGAAAACATGTTACTAATTCTGTAAAGGAGACGGTTGAGAACCATCCTCTCAAGACACTTACAAAGACAACTAGTGAGGGAGATTGGGCGAAAAGCACTCTGCTGGTTTGGTTTAGGAATGGGAATAATAAAACTGTTGGTCCATGACTTTGGAAGCTCCCCAGTTACATAGCTCATATTATACAATTCAAGCAAGGGATTCCCTGGAACTAGCAGAAGCATACACAGTATGCCGTAGGTAACTCCATCCTCCATGGGTGATGTAGCTTTGCCTTTATGTAGAGCAGAGTCTAGTTCGTATTCAGTAAAAAGCATGTCACAGTCATCCTCTTGATGAAGCATGAAGTCAAGGAGCCTTGCTCTATCAGCAAATCTATTATTTAATTCATTCTGTGTGTGTAGAGGAAGACTGTCAAAGCTAAAAGTTGTGGCCCAAGCATCAACAAGCTCATTTGCTCTGTGCAGAGGATTATGATGCGAGATCTCTGCAGTATTTTCCCCTTTGATCTTGTTAATATCCTTCCATGCCCGACTTAGTGGCGTGTGAGAATTGAGACCACGGACAAAAGTTTCCCAGTCTGTCTGTCTGTCTCAGCTCTACCATACGTTCCCTGGCCTCAGCCAGAGCCGTTTGAAAGAGCTTAAGCATTTCAGCAGTGCGGGTCCTTCTATAAGCTCGTCCAATTATTCTGGCAGTGCGTTTTAGTGCATGCAATTTAGAATCATTATAATAAGCATAAGTTCTATGACCAGTGTAATTTGAGTTACGTGGCCTGGACGATGGATCAAGTGATTCTATAAACTGCTCGATAGTACCTGTGAGCTCATTGTTAAAATCTTCAACTGATGAAGGCTCAGATGAATTGTACCAATTCTGACACATGAGCAACAAGATTGTCTCGTTGATCGATGGGCACAGCCAGCCTCTTCCGCTTGAACACTCCACCGGGGAGGATAGAGCTTCCAATGCTTACAGTGGCTAATATGGGCAGATGATCAGACGCCATATCTGGCACTATTGACGAGGCGCACACGGTGTGGGAGACGATAAAACCGAGACATAGATCAAGAATACCTCCGTAGATATGCGTCGGTTCAAGGTCACCCACAATTTGTGCATCATCGTGGCTACTTAATAGTGACAACAGTTGGTTGCCATTACGAATACTGAACTGCGAATTACCAATATTCCTATGCCTAGCGTTATAATCACCTATAATGATGGTAGGCTCAGTCTGAATACAAATAGGAAGGTCAGTATAATTAAACTTATCACTAGGGGCATACAGGTTAAAGATATTGAAGGCAGAGTTCCCCATGTAGATCCTCACACCATGATACTGAAGCCCTTCGGTTGACTTGGCTGGGAGTGGCTGGTGAGGAAGGGACTTCTTAACATGCAAAATACAAGAGTGACTGGATTTAATGTCATAGACAGCAAAGGAGGGTAATTTAGGGGGGTGGAGACCTGGTGGGAACTCTGTACTCCTGAAGGCAGACGACATCTATGGGCTCGGTCGTCACTTTGTGGTGGAGATCAGGAAGTCTTTTCCTGAGTGATGCTATGTTCCAACTGAGGATACGAAGCACCGTTGTATTGAGAGAGTTTGTGGAGGGATCCATAGATTATATTTAATTATTAGTCACCTAAAACTTTTATGTGCGTTTGTGTAAGCTACTGTCCCCTTGCTTTGTATCACTCCTGGTATCCCTCTAAGTTCTGAGATGCAGCTAGCTGCAAGGCAATACAGCTGCAATACACTGTTTCTCTTTTCTTTGTCAATGACACTGTTACTTATGGACTCTTTGACATTTGTTTTTAAGGATTTGGGAAACACTGTGTTTAATAGGTTGTCAATTTCCGTGGGTTCTATCTGCGATATATCAAGCAAACGAGCTAGAGGAGTAGCGGTATTTAAGTCACTAGGTGTGTGAGCCTCGCCCACTAATAAATAAATAAATAAATAAATAATTTTTTATTCAGGTAAGGTACATACATACAAGGTAAGATACAAAGTTGATGGATATATAGATAGAGCTAGTACATACAATGCCTAAAGCCACTATTACGCAAAACGTTTCGGGCAGGAAAAACATTAAAGACTAAAACTTAATACTAATTGAGTTTATAGTATAAAATGTGTTGAGAACAAATAAAAATAAAAATAAAAAAAGGGGGGGAACATGGCAGAAAAGCAGCACAAATACAATTAGGTCGACAAACAGCGTTGTTTAAAATAACAGACATGGGTTGACAATAGAGGGGTAAGGTAGGTTACAGGGAATTTATTAGGTAGTGCTTCGTTTTTATCTTAAACTGGTTGAGAGAGGTTCAGTCTTTAACATGGTTGGGAAGGTCATTCCACATTCTGGGTTCCTTGATTTGTAGAGCATTTCTAGTTTGATTAAGTCGTACTCTTGGAATATCAAAACTGTATTTGTTTCTGGTGTGGTGCTCATGGGTTCTATTACAACGTTCAATGAAGCTTTTGAGGTCAGGATTGGCATTACAGTTCAGCGTTTTATATATGTATAATACACATGAGAGAATGTGCAGTGACTTAATATCTAGCATATTCAGAGATTTGAGTAGGGGTACCGAGTGATGTCTGGGGCCAGAATTGGATATTGTCCTAATAGCAGTTTTGTGTTGAGTAATTATATTGTATTGAGTAATTGTTGAGTAATTTTATTGTATTTGCTTTTATTCTTGTGTTTTGCTATATCGTGTATCTTGTATCGTGATCCCTTTGTATCTCTATGCACACTGATATTGATCCTGATCAAAATCTTCTGTCTCATATCTACACCAACCAGCACATTGATCATCATTATTGCAAGTATTTCACAGCACACAAGGCTAGAAACAAACTCCAAAATAGCACCTGCTTATCAGTTTACAACCAAAATGTTAGATCACTTGGTAAATATTTTGACGATATAAATGCATAACTCACAGCACTAGGTACTAACTTATCGTTCATTATTTTAACAGGAACTTGGCTAGATAAAGACTATACCCAACTCTACAACTTAGCTGGTTATAAAGCCATTCATAACTGTAGGCCTAATAATAAAGGTGGTGGCACAGCTATATATTACCGAGATACATTTATCTGCAACAGTGTTCTTAGTGACAGAGATGACTACTGTGAATATACTTTTGCTCAGTTTACAATTAAATCCCTTAAATCCTCTTTGACTATTGGAGCCATCTATAGATTTCCCAATACTAACATAGCTTCTTTCTCAGACAACCTAAGGAATCTTATTATAAACAACAATCTCAACAAAAACCACATCATTCTGGGAGGAGACGTTAATATTGACCTGGTCAACAAAATTACTCTCAAGTTGACTATTTCCTTAACAGCATGAACTCCTGTATGCTAATCCCCACAATCACCAAACCTACCCGAGTCACTCAAACATCAGCCACTACCTTGGATCACATATGGACAAACATAACACCTCCCCTTGTATCTGGTATAATCTACGACAGAACAACTGACCACTATCCTACCTTTCTCATAGCGAACATGGACATAACACCACCAAAAAAGCAAGAAACTTTCATTTTGGCTACACAGTGAATCAGCTTTAGGCAATCTTACAGATGCACTTCACAATATTAACTGGGACTCTGAATTCAGTAATACCCAGGATATAAATTCATTAGCTAACCTCTTCCTCTCCAAAACTCTAAGCCTCTACAACATTCATTGTCCCCTTCTTACCAAGCAAGTAACTGACAAAAGATTAAACAATCCATGGTTCACAAGTGGCATTCTCAACTCAGTCAACAAGAAACATGAATATGAAAAGAAAGTTAGGATTGGCCTAGTTTCAAAGGAAGTAGCTAAAAGGTACTCATCAATGCTTACCAGTATCATAAGAAAGGCAAAACTTGCATATTATGTGAATAGATTCAATGAAGCAAAAGGCAACATGAAAAGCACTTGGAAAACAATCTCTAGTATCCTAGGAACTAAACAACACTCACATAACCAAATAAAACTCTACAAGGATGGGTATACACCGTCAACTGATTTAGAAATGGCAAATGAATTTAATAGTTTCTTTTCATCGGTTGGTGCTAATCTTGCCAGTAAAATCCCACAGACTCAGACACATAATAACACATATCTCTCAGGCGGCTATCCAAACTCTCTTCTCCTTTCACCAATCAGCCCTGCAGATGTTGTGTCCATCATACACTCTCTAAAAACCAAGGCAGGGAACACCAGTGAAATTCCGTCCATTGTATACAAGAGCGCCTCCCATGCCCTTGCGCCACCCATAGCTCTTTTGTTCAACAAATCCATAGAGTGTCATACCTTCCCTGATATTTTTAAAAATGCAAAAGTAACGTCAGTCCATAAAAGAGGCAATCCGGCGGACATAAACAATTATAGACCAATATCAAACCTACCCATTCTGTAAAAAATATTTGAAAAAATTATCTACAAGCAGCTCTATTCCTACCTCGTAAAATTCGACATACTCAGCCCCTGCCAGTTTGGCTTCCGGTCCCAAAAGAGCCCCAATGATGCAGTCATTAGTCTCCTTGACGTAATCTACTCATCCCTTGACAAAAATGAGTTTCCGATTGAACTCTTCATTGACCTAAGAAAAGCCTTTGATACCGTTAATCACAAATACCTCTTACTTAAACTCCAGCATTATGGAATCCGAGGCCTTACCCTGGACTATATCCGATCCTGTCTTAGTGATAGACACCAATGTGTAGCCATCAATGATACAACCTCTTCCACTCTACCAATAACCATTGGAGTGCCACAGGGCAGCATCTTAGGACCTCTTCTATTTCTTATATATATAAATGATCTGCCTAATGTCTCTAATATTCTTAAACCTATACTGTTTGCTGATGATACTACCCTCATCTATTCAGACCGCAACCCACATACACTAAACAATGTTGTGAATAATGAATTAAAAAAAGTCCACTTATGGATGTCAACTAACAAACTAACACTAAACAGAAAAAACCTACTACATCTTATTTGGAAGCAAATCATCGTATGCAATTCAGCTACAGATAGACAACATTAACATCAGTAATAAAAATGATGGAAAGTTTCTTGGCCGTTCTTAGACATGAGACTCAACTTCAGCACCCACATTCAACACATAACTAAGAAAGTCTCTAAAACAGTTGGTATACTCTCCAAAATCAGATATTATGTACCTAACTCTGCTCTCCTCTCACTATATTATGTACTAATCTATCCCTAACTTAATTATGGTATCTGTGCATGGGGGTCTACCACTGCAAACCACCTTAAGTCCATCATCACCCAGCAAAAATCTGCTATCAGAATAATAACAAACTCTGCTTTCAGACAATACTCAGCTCCCTTGTTTAAATCCCTTAACATGCTAAATATTAACTCCTTCCACACATTCTCTTGTGTCAACTACATTTACAAAACCATGTTTTAAATGCAAACCATGCTCTGAAACTCTCTCTGGACAGATGTAATAGGACCCATTATCACCACACCAGAAATAAATATCTCTTTGATATCCCCAGGGTCAACCTTAATCTGTGTAAACACTCTATGCAAATAAAGGGACCTAGTCTATGGAACTCACTCCCTAGTGAATTGAAAAGCTGTCAAACTTTTGCCTCATTCAAAAACAAAAACAAAAAGTACCTAATTTCATCTTCGTAGTTTCCTACACTTAGCTTTAAATTTGCTCTGTATCTAGTGTTACCCAATCTCCCAATCTTTATGTACTTAATTCAAACAACTCTATCATTGTGTTCATTGCTGTCTTCTTTTATGTGCTAGCCATATGCTGTATTGTGCCTACTATTTTTTGTTAAACTACCATTCAAGCTGTCATTGCAATCAATCTGAGCTACCTAGGTGCTTTAATTTCCCTACAAATTTCACTCATCTTTTGTTTTTTCTTGCTATGTACCTGTTATCTTTTTTATAAATTTTGCAAGTATTTACCTACATAAAATTTTCTTAGATTAAGGACCTGCCCGAAACTCTGCGCGTATTAGTGGCTTTACAAGAATGTAATTACTCTGCTATGTATCCTCACAATCCCAATGTACCTTCTTGTATATATATAAATAATTAAATACATAAATAAATTAGTGAGCCAGGGATTATTTAACCTTTTGCCAATGACTTGCTTGGCGAGGAGAGGACAATAAGTATTGTAAAGGCTTAGAATTTTGGAAAGGAAGAGTCTAGTTAACGAATTATATCCCGTGTATTGATAAATTCAGATTCCCAGTTTACATTGTGGAGGGCATTTGTGAGATTGCCTATTGCCGCTTCACTGGGAAACCTAAAGGTAATTTTCTTGTTAGCTAGTGGTGTTATGGCCGTGTCCGCTACAAGGAAGGTAAGATAGTGGTCAGTTGTTCTCTCAGTGATTATACCTGATGTAAGGGGAGCTGTTATGTTGGTCCATAAGTGATCCAGGGTAGTCGCAGGTGTTTGAGTGAATCTGGTGGGCTTGGTGATTGCAAGGATGAGCATACAGGAATTCATGCTTTTAATTAATTAATTTAATTTATGGAAATAGTCTACTTGAGGGCTATTTTGTAGCCCCTAGGTCAATATTGAAATACCTTCTGACAACTATGTGATTTTTTTGGAGATTGTTGTTTATGATGAGATTCCTCAAGTTGTCTGAGAATGCAGCTTTGTTAGTATTGGGAAATCTATAGATGGCTCCAATAGTCAAGGAGAATTTGAGGGATTTAATTGAAAATTGAGCAAAAAATATATTCACAGTAGTCATCTCTATCACTAAAGGCATTGTTGCAGATGAAGGTATCTTGGTAGTAAATAGCTGTGCTATCACCTTTTTTGTTAGGCCTATAGTTGTGATTGGCTCTATAACCAGCTAAGTTGTAAAGTTGAGTATGGTCTTTACTTAGCCAGGTTTCTGTTAGAATAATGAACGATAGTTCAGTACCTAGCGCTGAAAGTAATGCATTTATATCATCAAAATGTTTACCAAGTCATCTGACATTTTCGTTGAAAACCGATAAGTAAGTGTTATTTCGGAGTTTGTTTTTTTGCCTGGTGTGCTGTGTAATACCTGCAGTGGTGATGATCAGTGTGTTGGTTATTGTATATTTGAGATAGTAGATATTATTCAGGATCAATATCAGCTTGCATGTGGATGCAATGGAGTCGAGGTAATAAGGAAAGCAAGTACAGAGCAGTAAAATACTAAATCTGCTAAAAACATAAAACAATTATAGTAAATAAAGAGAAAAAAGAGAGAATATGCAAATATATATATAATAGAAACAAATAATATAAAATGAAGAACACTAAAATGAGACAGCAATAGCAAATAACAATTGACTAATAAAAAAAACAGTAGCTTACTTTAATAATATAATTACACTAAAGTTAATTTCTAAATTTACACTAAAACAAAAATTAGGTAGATTACTTAAGAGATACACTCGGGTACACTGAATGATAAGAGTTGAAAGTTAAAAGCCAAAAATAGCAAAAAAACTATAAAATTGCTTAATTAATTAAATAAAAAACTATAAAACTATAAAATTGCTTAGTTATGATCCTATAATTAGTATGAACTTAAGAAAGTAAAAAAAATAACTTAATTAATTCCAATAAAAGACTAATATAAATCAAATTACAATTAAATTTAAAGATAACAGGGTAAGATTATACATGAGGAAGATTTTACTATGATACTGAGGTAGATGCATACATGAGTACATGGAGACTATACTGATTAGTTAGGAACTTATTTTATTTATATTTATTATATTAGTTTTTCTTTTTGGATGAGAGCATTATTTGACCGGCAGAGCAGAAGACAGCACCTTGGACTAGGTTAGGCAAGGCTCAGTCGCATGTGAGTTAATTTCAGTATTGTCATTGGAAGGATTCTGGTTTTCAGATATGCCACAGTTATAAAAGAAGGCCAGTAGTGGTTGGTCACACTTTATTTCATATCTTTTTCCTGTTCTTTCCTTCTTTGCAATGATTGTTCCATTCCTAGTGTAGCACTGATTGATAACAACTGTTTTTTTTGCGAATTTGACGTAGTCTGTAGAGAAGGGATCCGCGCTGTTTGGTAAGGCATTCATTTATATAAAGGTTAGTCCTTTGCTGAGCTGCTGATTGCATGATGTCATACTTAGCAGCCGGATTAGCAAGTTTGATAAGCATTCTCTTAGTGCTGCGGGGATTATTTTTATCTATCCTGACAGCTGATTTGATAGCAACATTGACTTTCATCTTTGACTTAATTAGTTCACTGGCAACATTACAGCAGATCTCACCTTGTTGTTCATCTGGTAGATCAGCAGAGCTAATTATCAGAGAGTCGTAAAGTTGCTGTTGCTCTAGGTCGTCTTCAGAGGCCGCCTGGTTCATCTGGAGGAGATTTATTTACTTTTCCAGCTTTTGAAGGATGTCGGTTTGTCCTGGTTTGGTTCCCTCGGTCTTAATATTGGTTATTTGTATCAATGCGTCCTCTGTTGCAGCTTGTAAGCTGTGAATTGCTTGGTCGTTGGTCATCGAAGACTGGAGAAAGTGGTCTATAGTTTGTTGTTGTTGTTGCCTGATTGTAGAATTTAATTAATCCTGTGAGGCATGACTTGCCATCCCTGAAGCCATGTTGATGTTGTGACACAAAGTTCCTTCGCTCCAGATGTTCGACTAGCTTTTTTCGCTCAATTTCTTCCATTAGTTTGTATGGTATGCAAGTTACGGACACTGGCCTGTAGTTCAGTGCTTCCTGTCTATTCCCCCTTTTTGTATATTGGGACTACGTTTGCAGCCTTCCAAATTTCTGGCAGTTCACTTGTTACCATTGATATGTTATTCACCATGGAACGTGGCAGATACAGTGCTTCTGCTCCTTCCTTTAGTATCCATGGTGATATTCCATCCGGGCCTATAGTCTTTGTCACATCCAACTCTAGCAAAAGCTTCCCTACATCTCCACTGGTAATCTCAAATTCGTCTAGTGGTGCCTTGTTGATTAGTTCTTCTCTTATCACTGGAACTTCTCCTTGCTTGTTTGTGTGTGTGCGTGTGTACTCACCTAGTTGTACTCACCTAGTTGTGTTTGCGGGGGTTGAGCTCTGGCTCTTTGGTCCCGCCTCTCAACCGTCAATCAACAGGTGTACAGATTCCTGAGCCTGTTGGGCTCTATCATATCTACACTTGAAACTGTGTATGGAGTCAGCCTCCACCACATCACTTCCTAATGCATTCCATTTGTCAACCACTCTGACACTAAAAAAGTTCTTTCTAATATCTCTGTAGCTCATTTGGGCACTCAGTTTCCACCTGTGTCCCCTTGTGCATGTGCCCCTTGTGTTAAATAGCCTGTCTTTATCTTCCCCTATCAATTCCCTTAAGAATCTTGAATGTGGTGATCATGTCCCCCCCTAACTCTTCTGTCTTCCAGCGAAGTGAGGTTTAATTCCCGTAGTCTCTCCTCGTAGCTCATACCTCTCAGCTCGGGTACTAGTCTGGTGGCAAACCTTAGAACCTTTTCCAGTTTAGTCTCATCCTTGACTAGATATGGACTCCATGCTGGGTCTGCATACTCCAGGATTGGCCTGACATATGTGGTATACAAAGTTCTGAATGATTCTTTACACAAGTTTCTGAATGCCATTCGTATGATGGCCAGCTTGGCATATGCCGCTGATGTTATCCTCTTGGTATGGGCTGCAGGAGAGTGGTTTGGCGTGATATCAACCCCCCAAATCTTTTTCTTTCTCTGACTCCTGAAGAATTTCCTCTCCCAGATGATACCTTGTATCTGGCCTCCTGTTCCTCACACCTATCTTCATTACATTACATTTGGTTGGGTTAAACTCCAACAACCATTTGTTCGACCATTCCTTCAGCTTGTCTAGGTCTTGTTGAAGCCTCAAACAGTCCTCTTCTGTCTTAATCCTTCTCATAATTTTGGCATCGCCCGCAAACATTGAGAGAAATGAATCTATACCCTCCGGGAGATCATTTACATATATCAGAAACAAGATAGGACCGAGTACAGAGCCCTGTGGGACTACACTGGTGACTTCACACCAATCGGAGGTCTCATCCCTTACCGTAACTCTCTGCTTCCTATTGCTTAGGTATTCCCTTATCCACTGGAGCACCTTACCAGCTACACCTGCCTGTCTCTCCAGCTTATGTACCAGCCTCTTATGTGGTACTGTGTCAAAGGCTTTCCGACAATCCAATAAAATATAGTCCGCCTAGCTCTCTCTTTCTTGCTTAATCTTTGTCACCGGGTCGTAGAATTCTATTAAGCCTGTCAGGCAAGATTTACCCTCCCTGAACCCATGTTGGCGATTTGTCACGAAGTCCCTTCTCTCCAGATGTGATACCAGGTTTTTTCTCACGATCTTCTCCATCACCTTGCATGGTATACAAGTCAAGGACACTGGCCTGTAGTTCAGTGCCTCTTGCCTGTCGCTCTTTTTGTATATTGGGACCACATTCGCCGTCTTTCATATTTCTGGTAGGTCTCCCATCTCCAGTGACCTACTATACACTATTGAGAGTGGCAAGCAAAGTGCCTCTGCACACTCTTTCAGTACCCATGGCGAGATCCCGTCTGGACCAACAGCCTTTCTAACATCCAGATCCAGCAGGTGTCTCTTGACCTCCTCTCTTGTAATTTCGAACCCTTCTAAGGCCGCCTGGTTTACTTCTTTTTCTCCTAGCACAGTGACCTCACCTTGTTCTGTTGTGAAGACCTCCTGGAACCTCTTGTTGAGTTCTTCACACACCTCTTTGTCATTCTCTGTTTACCTGTCCTCACCTTTTCTAAGTTGAGGACTCTACCTGTTCTTTCAATGTTGTTTTCCTTCTGATGTGACTGTGGAGTAGCTTTGGTTCGGACTTGGCTTTGTTTGCTATATCATTTTCATAACTTTTCTCTGCTTCTCTTCTCACCCTGACATACTCATTCCTGGTTCTCTGGTATCTCTCTCTGCTTTCTGGTGTTCTGTGACATTTCTCCAGTCTGATACATTGCCTCTGATTACTGCCCTCATTTTTCTATCAGTCAGAAAATTTTTCATCCATGTTAGAAGCTTACCTGTCACCCCTCCAATATTTTCCAGTTTCCAGAACAACCACTTATATGGAACTCTGTCGAAAGCCTTTTTTAAGTCCAGATAGATGCAGTCAACCCAACCATCTCTTTCCTGTAAAATCTCTGTGGCTCGATCATAGAAACTGAGTAAATTCGATACACAGGATCTTCCAGATCGAAAACCATACTGTCTCTCTGATATTATATAATTTCTCTCCAGGTTTTCTACTCAATTAGTTTTGATTAGTTTTTCAAATACTTTCACTATTACACTAGTCAATGATACAGGTCTATAATTGAGGGGGTATTCCATGCTTCCACTTTTGTAGATTGGAACTATGTTAGCCAGTTTACGCAAGTCTGCTACGACTCCTGTACACAGGGATGCCTAAAAGATCAGGTGAAGTCGAATGCTGAGCTCAGATGTGTGTGTACTCACCTAGTTGTGTTTGCGGGGGTTGAGCCGTGGCTCTTTGGTCCCACCTCTCAACCGTCAATCAACAGGTGTACAGGTTCCTGAGCCTATTGGGCTCTATCATATCTACACTTGAAACTGTGTATGGAGTCAGCCTCGACCACATCACTTCCTAATGCATTCCATTTGTCAACGTCTCTGACACTAAAAAAGTTCTTTGTAATATCTCTGTGGCTCATTTGGGCACTCAGTTTCCACCTGTGTCCCCTATTACGTGTGCCCCTTGTGTTAAATAGCCTGTCTTTATCAACCCTGTCGATTCCCTTGAGAATCTTGAATGTCTTGATCATGTCCCCCCTAACTCTTCTGTCTTCCAACGAAGTGAGGTTTAATTCCCCTTAGTCTCTCCTCGTAGGTCATACCTCTCAGCTCAGGTACAAGTCTGGTGACAAACCTTTGAACCTTTTCCAGTTTAAAGTTTTTTCCAGTTGTGTGTGTGTGTGTGCGTGTGTGTGTACTCACCTATTTGTACTCACCTATTTGTGCTTGCAGGATCGAGCATTGACTCTTGGATCCCGCCTTTCCAGCTATCGGTTGTTTACAGCAATGACTCCTGTCCCATTTCCCTATCATACCTAGTTTTAAAAGTCTGAATAGTATTTGCTACCACAACCTGTTCCCCAAGTGCATTCCATTTTTCCACTACTCTCACGCTAAAAGAAAACTTCCTAACATCTCTGTGACTTATCTGAGTTTCCAGTTTCCACCCATGTCCCCTCGTTCTGTTATTATTACGTGTGAACATTTCATCTATTTCCACTTTGTCAATTCCCCTGAGTATTTTATATGTCCCTATCATATCTCCTCTCTCCCTTCTTTTCTCTAGTGTCGTAAGGTTCAGTTCCTTCAGCCGCTCTTCATATCCCATCCCTCGTAACTCTGGGACAAGCCTCGTCGCAAACCTCTGAACCTTCTCCAGTTTCTTTATGTGTTTCTTCAGGTGGGGGCTCCATGATGGTGCGGCATACTCTAAGACGGGTCTCACGTAAGCAGTGTAAAGCGCCCTAAAAGCCTCCTCATTTAGGTTTCTGAATGAAGTTCTAATTTTCGCCAGTGTAGAGTACGCTGCTGTCGTTATCCTATTTATATGTGCCTCAGGAGTTAGATTAGGTGTCACATCCACTCCCAGGTCTCTTGTGTGTGTGTGTGTGTGTGGGTGTGTGTGTGTGTGTGTGTGTGTGTGTGTGTGTGTGTGTGTGTGTGTGTGTGTGTGTGTGTGTGTGAGTCATGTACATTAAACAAGATGGAGTATCCCGTGTTGTTCGGGTGATGGAGGTCAAATCTTCACTACACACTGTCTTCATCACAGTAACCATCTTCACTACACAGTCTTCATTACAGTAACCATCTTCACTACACACTGTCTTCATCACAGTAACCATCTTCACTACACACTGTCTTCATTACAGTAACCATCTTCGCTACACACTGTCTTCATCACAGTAACCATCTTCACTACACACTGTCTTCATTACAGTAACCATCTTCGCTACACACTGTCTTCATCACAGTAACCATCTTCACTACACACTGTCTTCATCACAGTAACCATCTTCACTACACAGTCTTCACCACAGTAACCATCTTCACTACACACTGTCTTCATCACAGTAACCATCTCCACTACACTCTGTCTTCATCACAGTAACCATCTTCACTACGCAGTCTTCATCACAGTAACCATCTTCACTACACTCTGTCTTCATCAAAGTAGCCGTCTTCACTACACACAGTCTTCATCACAGTAACCACCTTCACTACACAGTTTTCATCACAGTAACCATCTTCACTACACAGTCTTCAACACAGTAACTATCTTCACTACACATTGTCTTCATCACTGTAACCATCTTCACTACACACAGTCTTCATCACAGTAACCATCTTCACTACACTCTGTTTTCATCACAGTAACCATCTTCACTACACACAGTCTTCATCACAGTAACCGTCTTCACTACACTGTCTTCATCACAGTAACCATCTTCACTACATAGTCTTCATCACAGTAACCATCTTCACTACACAGTGTTCATCACAGTAACCATCTTCACTACACAGTGTTCATCACAGTAACCATCTTCACTACACTGTCTTCATCACAGTAACCATCTTCACTACACACTGTCTTCATCACAGTAACCATCTTCACTACACACAGTCTTCATCACAGTAACCATCATCACTACACTGTCTTCATCACAGTAACCATCTTCACTACACACAGTCTTCATCACAGTAACCATCTTCACTAAACTGTCTTCATCACAGTAACCATCTTCACTACACAGTCTTCATCACAGTAACCATCTTCACTACACACTGTCTTCATCACAGTAACCATCTTCACTACACTGTCTTCATCACAGTAACCATCTTCACTACACTGTCTTCATCACAGTAACCATCTTCACTTCACAGTCTTCATCACAGTAACCATCTTCACTACACACAGTCTTCATCACAGTAACCATCTTTACTGTGACACAGTCTTCATCACAGTAACCATCTTCACTACACAATCTTCATCACAGTAACCATCTTCACTACACACAGTCTTCATCACAGTAACCATCTTCACTACACACAGTCTTCATCACAGTAACTATCTTCACTACACTGTCTTCATCACAGTAACCATCTTCACTACACACAGTCTTCATCACAGTAACCATCTTCACTACACAGTCTTCATCACAGTAACCATCTTCACTACACACAGTCTTCATCACAGTAACCATCTTCACTACACACTGTCTTCATCACAGTAACCATCTTCACTACACACTGTCTTCATCACAGTAACCATCTTCACTACACAGTCTTCATCACAGTAACCATCTTCACTACGCACAGTCTTCATCACAGTAACCACCTTCACTACACAGTCTTCATCACAGTAACCGTCAGCACTACACACTGTCTTCATCACAGTAACCATCTTCACTACACACAGTCTTCATCACAGTAACCATCTTTACTGTGACACAGTCTTCATCACAGTAACCATCTTCACTACACAATCTTCATCACAGTAACCATCTTCACTACACTGTCTTCATCACAGTAACCATCTTCACTACACTGTCTTCATCACAGTAACCATCTTCACTACACAGTCTTCATCACAGTAACCATCTTCACTACACACAGTCTTCATCACAGTAACCATCTTTACTGTGACACAGTCTTCATCACAGTAACCATCTTCACTACACAATCTTCATCACAGTAACCATCTTCAGTACACAGTCTTCATCACAGTAACCATCTTCAGTACACAGTCTTCATCACAGTAACCATCTTCACTACACAGTCTTCATCACAGTAACTATCTTCACTACACTACCTGACACTCCCTCTGGGTTCTGTAGTATACCTGACACTCCCTCTGGGTACTGTAGTATACCTGACACTTCCTCTGGGTACTGTAGTATACCTGACACTCCCTCTGGGTACTGTAGTATACCTGACACTCCCTCTGGGTACTGTAGTATACCTGACACTCCCTCTGGGTACCGGAGTATACCTGACACTCCCTCTGGGTACTGTAGTATACCTGACACTCCCTCTGGGTACTGTAGTATACCTGACACTCCCTCTGGGTACTGTAGTATACCTGACACTCCCTCTGGGTACTGTAGTATACCTGACACTCCCTCTGGGTACTGTAGTATACCTGACACTCCCTCTGGGTACTGTAGTATACCTGACACTCCCTCTGGGTACTGTAGTATACCTGACACTCCCTCTGGGTACTGTAGTATACCTGACACTCCCTCTGGGTACTGTAGTATACCTGACACTCATGGGAGCATCCGCACAGGTCTTAACGTCATTAATTGCACTTCGCTCCATCACCCTCACCTCCCTCTCACTAGCGTCCCTCACCTCCCTCTCACTAGCTTCCCTCACCTCCCTCTCACTAGCTTCCCTCACCTCCCTCTCACTAGCTTCCCTCACCTCCCTCCCACTAGCTTCCCTCACCTCCCTCTCACTAGCTTCCCTCACCTCCCTCTCACTAGCTTCCCTCACCTCCCTCTCACTAGCTTCCCTCACCTCCCTCTCACTAGTTTCCCTCACCTCCCTCTCACTAGCTTCCCTCACCTCCCTCTCACTAGCTTCCCTCACCTCCCTCTCACTAGCTTCCCTCACCTCCTCTCACTAGCTTCCCTCACCTCCCTCTGACTAGCTCTCTTCACTACGTGCTATCACCACCACCCCTTCACTATCACCACCACCCCTTCACTATCACCACCACCACCGTCACCACCATCACCACCTCCACCACCGTCACCCCCATCACCACCTCCACCACCATCCTCACCTCCACAATAACCACCATCATCACAATGACCATCATCATCACCAGCACCACCACTATCACCATCACTACCATCACCATCACCATCACCCCTTCACTATCACCATCACTACCATCTCCACCATCATCACCACCACCCCTTCACTATCATTATCACTATCATCACCACCACCAACAGTATCATCATCACCTCCACAATAATCACCATCATCACAATGACCATGATCATCACCATCAACACCACTATCATCATCATCAACACCACTATCATCACCATCACCACCACCCCTTTACTATCACCATCACTACCATCATCACCACCACCCCTTCACTATCATCACCATCAACACCACTACCACCATCACCTCCTCCACCATAACCATCATCATCACAATGACCACCATCATCACCATCAACACCACTATCATCACTATCACCACCACCCCTTTACTATCACCATCACCCCTTCACTATCATCACCATCACCACCACCCCTTTACTATCACCATCACCCCTTCACTATCATCACCATCAACACCACTATCACCATCACCTCCTCCACCATAACCATCATCATCACAATGACCACCATCATCACCATCAACACCATCAAAACTAACACCACTACTCCCACCTATACCCTCTACCATGACTGGTCAGTATTAATATATAACCAGTTAACTATTTTATGTGTTATGTAGGATATAATTAAGGCTTGAGAAGTTGGGTGTGCTTGGTAGATTACACCAGACCGGCAGCATGAGCAGTGTTCCTGACACAAGCTCCTCCTCCCTCTCCTCTCCCTCCTCCATTGACCGCAACCATGTCATGGATATGAGGAAGATCGCTTGGGTACAGGCTAATATGACCGCAAAAATGGGAGAGACTGCAGTGGTCAAAAACGCAATGAGGAAGGGAATCAAGCAGAAAGCTGAGGACAACAAGCGTGCTGATGCTGCAAAGGAGAGACTGAAACGTGAGGCAGCAGCATACCTCAATAATGAGGAGGTACCCTCCCGCCGCCACGCACCCCCCTCCCGCGCCCTCTACTCCTTCTGAGGAGAGGGATGTGTTATTGTTGTGTTGTGTATAGTAGCAGCTAGCCGTCAGTCTCCTGGGGTGAAGGAGTTGTGCCCGGCTTTAGTTAAATGTTCTTTGTGTAAATGTTAAATGTTTCTTGAGTACATAATAATAAAGAATAAAGTGTGTGTGTGTGTGTGTGTACTCACGTATTTGTGCCTGCTGGATCGAGCTCTAGCTCATGGACCCCACATTTGTAGCCGTTGGTTGTCTAATGCAATGACTCCTGGCCTATTTCCCTATCATACCTGCTTTAAAAGTTATGAATGGAGTTAGCCTCTACAATATTATCCATTAGGTCATTCCATTTATGCACTGCCCTTACACTAAAAGAAAACTTTCTGACATCTCTATGACACATCTGAGTCTCAAGCATCCATCCGAGCCTCCCCCCCCCCCCCCCCCTCCTTGTTCTATTGTTATTAATTGTAAAAATTTCCTCAGTTTCCACCTTGTCAATCCCTCTTTGTATTTTATACGTCTGTATCATGTCCCCCCCCCTCTCCCTCCTCCTTTCTAACGTCGTCAGGTTTAGTTTCTCCAGCCTTGGTACCTCATCCCCCTCAGCTCTGGAACGAGTCTCGTTGCAAACTTCTGCACCTTTTCCAGCTTCCTTATGTTTGGTTTTTTAACATGGGAGCTCCAGGATGGGGCGGCTGTTACGAATCTTACTAGGATTCTCTTGATGCTTATATTACTTTGTCTTGTTCTATAATTAGTATAGCATCCAGTTAGATGATATTAGATTCTTGTATGTTTTATATTGTAGCATGCTGTAGTGTGCCTGAGTTGCATTATATTGCATGAGGCTTTTGTGCAAGTATTTTCATGTTGATTTCTCCGTGTGGGGGGATGACCATATTTGGATGTGGCCAGTGTGGGAACTTCATGTCAAGCGAGTGAGTATAGTTCAACCTTGACTAATTCATATTATTGTTTGCCAGTAAATTATATTGAGTAATGTAATATTATTAAATACTCTTAAGATTTATAATGATTTGAATATTAGTACTACATTTTGTTAGTAGAATTTCCACAATAGTTTATGTGGATGTTAGTTGACATGTGTGGTAGGACGCCGCCCTGGCAAACCTGGATTTGGGCAGAGGCGTGGCAGAATTGGTAGAGAGAAGACATGTTTTAAGTTAAGTCCGTGATTTGTTGTTATTTTAGCTAATACTAGGTTAATTCTCTGGTTAGATGATTGTGCTTTTATTCTATTATTAATTCATGTGCTGGTGATATTGCTAATTGATCAATAAGGAGTTTCAATTATATTATTGCATGCTAAAGAATATTTCTGGTTATTAATTGTATCATTTAAGTGTTATGTTTGTCACCCTTATCGTAGTTACATTGTTTCCAATTGATGCAGTGTTTCACTATCCCCTAGACATGTTGGCAAGGCCGATTTAATATAATTAATCACTGCGGGGAAAGAACCGTACTAAGTCTCAAGGGTTGTAACAGCGGCATACTCTAAGACTGGCCTCACATAGGCGGTATACAGTGATCTTAAAGCCTCCTTATTCAAGTTTCTGAAGAATGTTGTGACTTTTGCGAGAGTAGAGTATGTGGCTGACGTCATGAAAGGTTTACACAGCCTCTGAAGTTAGGTTTAGTGTTATGTCCACTCCTTTCGGTCTCTTGGCTCCTGGAGTTCAACAACTTGGGCTGGACGGTAGAGCGACTGTCTCGCTTCCTGCAGGTCGACGTTCAGTCCACGGATGTCTAAATAGTTGGACCCATTCCTTCACTTCGTTACATCTCAAATCCTTATCTTGACCCCTTCCAAGTGCTATTTAGCCGTAAAGGCTTGGCGTTTTCTCCTGAAAGTTTCCATCACCTTCCTCATCCCATTTCCATAACCATACACTTGATGGAGTTGAACTCTATCAGCCATTTCTCGGACCTGCTCTGCAACCTGTTCAGGTCATGTTTGAGAATCTTACAATCCTCATCTGTCTCAACCTTCCTCATTAGTTCTGCATCATCTGCAAACATTGACATGTATGACTCAAATCCTGTAGTCAAGTCGTTTACATAAATGTGGACTTGAATGGGTCCCAGCACCGATCCTTGAGACACCCCCGCTTGTTACTCTACGCCATTCCGAACACCTCGCTCCTTACTATCATTCTCTGACACCTGTCTGTTGGGTAATTCCTTATCCATGATAGTGCGTTTCCGTCTACTTCCGCCTGCCTCTCAAGTTTGTATAATAGCCTTCTGTGTGGTACTGTATCAAAGGCTTTTGGGCAGTGCAGGAATACATAATCTGCTAAGCCTTATTTGTCTTGCCTTATTTTCATTACCTTATTTTAAAATTCCAGGTGGTTCATTAGGCATGATTTCCCTTCTTAAAACTCAGTTGTTAACTAACAAACCAATTTCTTTCTTGGTGTAACTAGTCTTAACATTATAATTCTATAGAGCACGTTGCATGGGCGAGCGACACTGGTCTGTAGTTAAGTGCTTCTTCTCTATCTCCTTTCTTGTAGACTGGTACCACATTTGACTTCTTCCAGCAGCTTGTCAATTTCCCCTGTGTAAGTGACTTATTATAGATTAGTGCTAGAGGTATGCTGAGGGCCTGTGCCTCTTCTTTTAACATCCATGGTGATATTCTACCGGGCCCAGTAGCTTTAGTTACTGCTAGCTGTAATCTTACTTCCTCTGTTGTTACCTCAATATTTAGTAGTTTCTCATCAGGGGCTGCTTCCTCATTTAGCTCTGGGAGCCTCAGTAGTGATCCATGGAAGATGGCAGTGATCTCACAAATTTCTTTATAATTTTCAGTATACCCACAACTCCATTTATCGTTCTTACAGTCCTTTACTCCCCCTCCTCCACTCACCCTATGCAAACCCATGCATATTTTCCAAGTGCTTTTTCAGTAGATTCTTTTTGAAAGACTCGACAATCAGCAACTTAAAATAGACGACATATTGTGGTGTTATGTTCTGTGTTCTATTTCTGTGACCCCAATATTGAGGAACTGTGTCAGGTGTTTCCTTCTCCTGTGTGATGCCATCTGAAGAGAGAGAAAGAGAGAAAGAGAGAGATAACAGATGGAGTATTAACAACCAGGAAGAGTTATGGCCAGGTTGTGGGGACGAACACCGGAGTCCTAACGGTCTTCTGGTCCAGCCCATACACATATGGATAATCTTCCATTTTCCTTTATTTTTTATTAAACAAATATTTTTGTTAAACAGGTTGTGGGGTACATTGATGTATTTGTGTTAATTTCCTTATAGCGGAATTGATCAAGCAGCCAAAGTTTGTATCTGTACACCTTTGTCATTAGATATCACCTGGGAACTGTCCTGCATCAGTGTTTGTACACAATGGTCACCAGTTAGCGTCCTGGGAACTCTCCACCATCACAGACTGTACACCATGGTCACCAGTTAGCGTCCTGGGAACTCTCCACCATCACAGACTGTACACCATGGTCACCAGTTGAAGAGATGTCTTAATGACGTCACACATTCCGTGCTGAAGGTGAAGACATGTGGGGAACTGCTTTAGCTCACAGCCATAGATGAATGAGTTATTCGAGTGCTTGTAATTAGCGCTGCTGACCACACTATCTTCCACACACAAAATCTCCAGCAGACAGAACGTGTGTAGCCTAATACTTAGTCGAGTAAATATGAACATGTATATGGAATTGTGTCACTCCTAAACGCGGCTGTTGGTGTCCGTCAGCACACACTGTTGTTCGTTCTCACTCAGTTACTCACCTAGTTGTGCTTCCGGGGATTGAGCTTTAGCATTTTGGTCCCGCCTCTCAATTGTCAATTAACTAGTGCATTCTTTTTGTTAACTACCCTGACACAGTACTCATTTGAGTACTAAGTTTCCACCTGTGTCCCGTTGTTCGTGTTCCGCCCACTACCTACCTTGTGTCTACCTTGTGGAGGTCAAAGGCCCCAAGACCCGGTCTCCGACCAGGTCTTGCTAAATTGTTAGTCTTTTGAATAAGTTATGAGAGATTATGGGTTTTGTGGTGCGTGTGTGTGTGTGTGTGTGTGTGTGTGTGTGTGTGTGTGTGTGTGTGTGTGTGTGTGTGTGTGTGTGTGTGTGTGCTCACCTAGTTGTAGTCACCTAGTTGTGCTTGCAGGAGCAGAGTCTTGGCTCTTTGGTCCCGCCTCTCAACCGTCAATCTACTGGTACACAGATTCCTAAGCTTCTCGAGCTCTATCATATCTACATATAAAACTGTTACAGCCACAAGGGACCAGTAACCGGGTTCTTGATGGATGAATCTTTTTGTAGTATCCAACCCCAAATCGGTAGTACGCTTTCAAGATTTGGCAGCAGCATACCTCACAGTGCAATGATATAAAGGGGGGATAAACAATACACTTTTCCCTTCACCGTTAAAATATATTAAAATAGAGTATTTCCACACTTATTTAAATTGATGTCACTTTCACACAGGACACCAAAAGCGCTCACATGCAGTGTTTACCAACCCCAGCGTTCCCACCACTCAGTACCTTGTCCAATGGTACTGGGAAACACTGGTGAGTTCACCTGTTACGTGGGCCAGCCCACCGACACAGTATCACGAGGTGCCTATACCCCACTATCACTCTCCTGCCACACGCTGGCAGAGGGCCTCAGCCACACGCTGATCGGGGTCACCAACAACCATATACACGGGTCGCTAATCCCAGGCAGAACAGGCTAGCAACACTTCACTACAGGAAACTACTAGGAAACTACTTTCTTGCCTTGTAATTGTTATAATTTTTTATAAATTTTGCAAGTATTTACCTACTTAAAATTTTCTTAGATTAAGGACCTGCCCGAAACGTTGTGCGTACTAGTGGCTTTACAAGATTGTAATTACCATATTATGTATCCTCACAATCCCAATGTACCTTCTTTTATATATATATAAATAAATAAATAAATAAATAAATACAGGCACCTCCCTGTCGTCCATTACTCTCCCAAGCCAATCCCGGGGTATGCCGATCTCTACCAACACTGCACAAGTCAGCATAAGTCACTGCTCAGATCGACGGCGACTTACTTAGTCGTCTTCCAGGACCAAGCTAAGAGTACTGGCTGCCCAAGATAAAACTGCCCTCTTCAGTATAACTGCCTCCGCACGTCACCTCTGTGGACAGGAAGCGTCATTAGTTAAATGGAGACAACACCGGGGAAACCAGCAGATAACACTTACGCTCTGGGGAGTTGACATTATGCTCCGTAGCACAATCTAGGTGGCGCTGAGCTTGATACCCCACCACCAGAGGTCATCCACAACGACCTCTCTGTCCTGCCTTGTCCACATAGCGTCCAATATCATGGGGGGTTAGAATGCAGACCCATAGATGGCGCTGATTGCCACTCTACACTCCGACGAAGGTGATGAGTCCATAACACCCTCCTTCACTTTCCTTCCTTCACTCCCTCTCCTCCACTCCCCCTCCTCCACTCCCCCTTCCTCCACTCCCTCTCCTCTACTCCCCCTCCTTCACTCCCCCTCCTCCACTCCCCCCTCCACCACTCCCCCTCCTCCACTCCAGACTGTTATTGGTTCTTTACGTTATATCAAAACAACTGGAAAGTTTATGTCAGCAAGGAAAGTGTGGCGTAGTGGTTGTGGAAGGTCAGAGTGACGTGGTGCCTCCAACCCTCGCCTTCGACTTCCCCACCTCTCTCTCTCTCTCTCTCTCTGCTTCAAGTCTTCCTTGGCTCTTCCTCCCTTTTCCCTCGCCTTGCTCCATGCAGCCGTTGTCGGGTGGTGCGGGAGGCAGGCAGGAACAAGCTGGTTCAGGCGAGTTTGGACTACAACACGAGTATCCCATGAATAAATCTGTGAGGCATCTCCTCACAGATTTCAAAACCTCACTTTTGCAAAACATCCACCCATCTCCCACATATTAAGCATTTGAAGAGAAGGGGGGGCTGAGAATGTCTCGTCATTCAAGTGGGCTAACAGAGTTGTAATACATTCCACTGTGCCAACCCCTCTTCTATAGGCATTCATGTCCTGGTGCAGTTTAGGCATTTTCCACTAAAGTTTGTTGAGTGCCATTCTGTCAGCCGTCTTGGCTGCACAGCTTTCGAGAGAGATGGGCCTGGGATTAGCTGGATCTTTGGATTTTGGGATCGGTACTATATCTGCTCTGTTCCAAGCTGTAGGTCTAGTTTGAGAAGTCCAGGCGAAATTAATTAACCTAAGGTATGTAGCGTCTCCCTCTGGGATGAGGTTCTTAATCATTGTATAGGTTATTTTGTCGTCTCCAGGGGATGTATGTTTGGAGTTTTTGTTAGCCCGATTCAGCTCATCCTGTGTGAAAGGGGTATTAGTGTCAGAGACTTCTGACCAAGCTGTAAGGATTCTGTGCCACCATCTTCTAATCCTGTCTGCACTGCTAACACATCTTTCGGAAGCTGATTACTGGCTGCTCTCTCTGCTTATTTGATTGCCAGTACTTCGGCTTCCTGATCTGGATCCTTAGGGTGTGGGGCTTTAGGTGCTATATTTCCTTTGGCGCGGTGGATTTGCTGCCACATCCCTCCAAGAGAGGTGTGTATACTACACAACTCTTCAACATACCAAACTACTCAGCAATTCACAACTGTCCACCTATTCAGAGAGGTGGCGGTACTGCTCTTCACTACCACCAAGAACTGACATGCTTAAAAGTAATTAAAACTAGAGACTCCTGGGGAGAGTATATCTTTACCTGTTTGAGAGTCAAGGGTAGCGAGGCTGTCCTGACTGTGGGAGCAGTCTAAAGAATTCCTAACACTGATGTGACTGAATTTAACTCTAACCTCAGAAATCTTATACTAGATAACAGACTGAAGAAAAATCATCTAAGTATCTCAGAGGATTTTAATATTGACCTCTGCAAGCCTGATAACCCTCCTGCTACTAGTTCCCTCAACTGTATGAATTCCTGCTTCCTCATACCCTTAATCACTAGACTTACTAGAATCACAGATAGTACTGCCTGTGCTCTTGACTACATCTGGAATAACATAACCTCTCCACTTACTTCAGGGATAATCATTGATAGGACCAAAGACCCAACATTTCTCCTAACCAACATTAATAAACCACCTCTAGATACAAGGACGATAAGCTTTAGGCTGCACAATGAAACTGCTATAAGCAATTTTATTCTGCTGCTGCTAATATCAACTGGGAGACTGAGTTAAGTAACATATGGAACATCAATCTAGCAGTGCAAACATTTCTTCATATAAGGTAAGGTAAGGTATCAGAAGAAGGCACCAAACCGGGAAGGCTAAGTAGCACCATCAAAGTGCGAAATAATCAGAGGGCGCTAAATATCACCAAGAATGCCAATACGAGAACAAAAACGCATAAGGCGAACTATATCAAAAGTATCCGATTCACCTAGAATTCTATCAAGGGACAAGTGACCGCGAGGGACGGTCGGAAAGTAAGACACGCTCGTTCTGGAAGTCAGGACATTCAACAAGTAAATGCACAACTGTAAGAGGGACAACGCAATTCGGACAATAAGGAGCAGGGCGGCGCTCCATTAAGTGACCATGGGTTAAGCGGGTATGACCAACCCGCAGCCGTGCCAAAGCAGTTTCCCACCGCCGGTTACGGTGGTAGGAGGAAGGCCACGGGGACACACTACGTTTGAGAGTATGCAGCTTGTTACCAACCACAGAGGACCAAACACTCTGCCAACGGGCAAGAATGGAAGAATGAATAACAGGATAAAAGTTGGAATAATGAATACTTTTACGGGAGATGGGACAAGAACGGATAGCTTCCTTAGCGGCAGCATCCGCACGCTCATTGAAAGAAACACCAATATGGCTGGGAACCCAGCAAAACTCTACTGATTTAAATTTACTACAAATAAGAAACAGTTCTTCATATAACTCTCAGCCGCTATAACACCTACTGTCCATTTACTTACATCTATTAATAAAAAACGTGACCTAGAGAAGAAGTAAAGGTTAGGAGTTGTCTCCATAGAATTTTCAAAGATTTACTCATCAATGTTGACTAAAATAACTAGGAGAGCCAAAATGAAATATTACAAAATAAATTTACCCAAATTAAGGACAAAATTAAGAAAACATGGAGCACTATTTCCCAAATATTGGGATCCAAAAAGATTTTAAATAAAAAAACCAACACTTCTATCCAATAACGATGGTGTGCTTTCAGCCTCTGATACTGCTACTGAATTCAATAGGTTCTTCTCATCCACTGGGACATCCCTTGTTAATGATATTCCATCCTCACTAACTAATGTTAAGGACTACCTTACAAGCAACTATCCTGAGTCTCTGCAAATAACTCCCGCTAATTCCACTGGTGGGATAATCCTTTCTGTTAAAACAAAGTCTAGTGCCCTTGGTGAGGTACCAACTCTAATTTACCAAAAAAACTCCAGATTTCTAGCTCCTGCCATTGCATTGCTCTTTAACTAGTCACTTGAACTCCAAACCTTTCTGAATATTCTAAAAAAAAGCGAGCGTAACCCCAGTCCTTAAATTTGGTGATCTCACTGATGACAACAATTTCAGACATATATCAATTCTGCCAAACTTGTCAAAAATATTTGAAAAGCTAATCTACAAGCAGCTTTACTCTTATCTAGACAAACACAATACACTTAGCTCTTGCCAATATGGCTCCAGACCAAAAAAAAAAAGCACTAACGATTCACTTATTAGTATGATTAACTTGATACATACAGCTCTTGATAAAAATGAGTTCCCTGCTTGGTTATTTGTTGACATATGTAAGGCTTTTGACACTGTTATTCACCAAAACCTTCTTCATAAATTACATCATTATGGAGACCGAGGTCATTCCCTACAATTCTTTCAGTCTTACCTTACTGACAGGCTCCAGTATGTTTCAGTGAATAATTCTATTTCTCCCACCCTACCCATCAGCATTGGTGTTCCACAAGGCAGCATACTTGGCCCTCTCCTCTTTCTCATCTACATAAAAAAGGTTGCATAAATAAAAAAGATAAACATAAATAAATAAATAGATACATAAATAAAAAAGGTTGGCGGGAAACGCTGGCGGGTGGCACCGGCACCGACACTGCTGCAGAAAATTCCTGTTAATTTCGTCTCCACTCAACGCTGCATGACCTAACTGCTGCCCAGCATGAATTAAGTGCATGGAGACTTAATATGCCATAACTCACAGCGAACCTCAACAGTAATCAACCAAAATTAACCAATTTTCGCCTGCCTATCTACGACCCTTCTGCCAAGCGTTCCCTATACGCCTATCCCCACTATAATTCTCCAAGTATCTACCTCTAGAAAGACTACCAAGAATCTATCGCCGAAAACATGCCCAAACATAGCAACAAGCAAGGTAGGGGTGCTTCTCGCTCTGCATCCATTACTCCTAGAGATCTGAATGGAACACTGGCAACGCTGCAATCCTCGCCGATGTTCGTAAACACAGCATCTGCTCCCCCTCCTCACTATCCCCCTTTAACTCAACTCGAATCTCAAGCTCTAGAATTCATTCAATCTATGGCTCCCTGTCTAAACTTCAAACCTCTCAGAAGTAACCCATGGCTGCAGAAACTGCACAACCTTGTGCTAATGCAATCTGAAGCTATTTCGGCCCTCCAAGCCACAGTCACCCGACAACAACAAACCATAGACCGCCTCCTTGAATCGTCGACGAACACCAACCAAGAAATTCTCAACTTACAAACTGTTGCAAATGATACAATGGATCAAATACATAAGATTCAGGCCGAGGAAACCCTCCCAGCTCAAAGTGACCTCCTTCAATAGCTGGAAAAACAGATCAATCTCCTTCAGATTCACCAGGCGGCTTCCGAAGATGACCAAGAGCAACAACAACTTCATGACTCCCTGATAATTAGCTCTACTGATCTACCTGATGAACAACAAGGTGAGAATTGTTGTAACATAGCCCACACCTTAATTAATTCAAAGATCAAAGTCAATGTTGATATCAAATCAGCTATCAGGATAGATAAAAACAGTCCCCGTAGCAGTAGGAGAATGCTCATCAAACTTGCAAATCCTGCTGTTAAGTTTGACCTCATACAATCAGCTGCTAAGCATAAAACCAACCTCTATATAAATGAGTGTCTTACATAGCAGCGTGGATCCTTCCTCTTCAGGCTGCGTCAAATTCGCAAACAAAACCCTGGTCTTATCAAGCAGTGCTACACTAGGAATGGAACGATTATTGTAAAGAAGGAAAGTGCAGGAAAAAGATATGAAATAAAGTGTGACCAACAATTACTGGCCTTCTTTAGAGATTGTGGTATATCTGAAAACCTGAACCCGACCAATGCCAGTACTTAAAATAACTCTTTCAGTGCCTGAGCCTAACCTAACTTAATCTAACTTTGTCCAAGGTGCTGTCTCTGCCTTACCATTTATCTAATGTTCTCTCATTCATATAATTTCCTCAGTAATCAGTCAAGTCTCCATGCACTTATGCAAGCATCTACCTCAGTATCATTGTAAAATCTTACTCTTAAATCTAATTTTACCCTATTCTTTTTTAAATTTTAAATTTAATTGTTCTGATTTATGTCATTTATTGAAATTAATTATTGATCTCATTTTGTTCCCTTAATTAAGTTCATACTAATTATAGGTTAAAGACCTAAGCTAAATATAATTAATTATCTAAGATTATTTTACTTTACAATCATCATTTGTCAATTTTGTATATATTCATATTGAGAGTCTACTTTTTTTTTTTTTTTTTTTTTTTTTGTTCTCTCCACCAAACTTGTGTATCCTTCATGGCTATCTAGTGATCTTTACTCTACTTCTAATTGTTTCAATTCTTTTGTTTACTTGCATTTATTATTGTGTTTTGCTATAATTATTCTCTAATTATAGCAGACTTTGTATTTATGTAAGCATTTACCTCAGTGTCTTAGTAAAATCTTGCTAATAAATATAATCTTACCCTGTTATTTTTGTTTTTGCTTATAATTTTTAAATTTAATTGTAATTTGATTTATACACCATTTATTGTAATTATTTGCTGAGCTCATTTTTTTTCTTAAGTTCATACAAATTATAGGTTCACAACTAAGCTATATTAAATAATTGATTTTTAAGATTATCTTTACATTACGATTATTATTTGTCTCTTTAATTTTTGCTATATATTATTCTTGTCAGTCTACTGTTTTTTTCTTCTCTCTTAACCTAACTACTGTATCCTTCCTGGCTATCTACTGGGAATCTTTGCTCTACTTCTAATTATTTCTATTTTTTGTGTATCTACGTTTATTGTTGTGTTTTGCTACAATTACTTTCTATTTACAGCAGTTTTAGTACTTAACTGTTCCTGTAATTGCTTATCTTATTGTATCGTGACATTATTGTATCTATATACTTATTGATATTGATCCTGATCAAAATCTTCTGTCCCATATCCACACAAATCAGCACATTGATCATCATTATTGCAGGTATTACACAGCAAATCTTGCAAAAAACAAACTCCTAAATAGCACCTGCTTATCAGTTTACAACCAAAATGTTAGGTCACTTGGTAAACATTTTGATGATATAAATGCACTACTCACAGCACTAGGTACTAAATTATCATTCATCATTTTAACAGAAACTTGGCTAAGTAATGACTATACCCAACTCTACAATTTAGCTGGTTATAAAGCCATTCATAACTGCAGGCCTAATAAAAAAGGAGGTGGCACAGCAATATATTACAAAGATACCTTCATCTGCAATAGTGATAGAGACGACTATTGTGAATATACCTTTGCCAAGTTCTCCAATAAATCCCTTAAATCCTCTCTGACTATCGGTTCCATCTATAGATTTCCTAATACCAACTTAGCTTCATTCTCATATAACGTAAAGAATCTTATCATAAATAACAATCTTAACAAAAATCACATCATTCTGGGAGGTGATTTCAATATTGACCTTGGTCTTCAAAACAACTCTTAAGTTAACTATTTCCGTAACAGCATGCACTCCTTGTATGCTAATCCCCACAATCACCAAGCCCACCCGAGTCACTCAAACATCTGCCACTACTCTGCATCACTTATGGACTAATATTACAGCTCCCCTTACATCTGGGGTAATCTATGACAGAACAACTGACAACTATCCTACCTTCCTCATAGCAAACATGGACACAGCACCACCAGAAAGCAAGAAACTCTCATTCAGGCTACACAGTGAATCAGCTTTAGGCAATCTCTCTAATGCACTTTACAATATTAACTGGAAATCTGAATTTAATAATACACAGGATATAAACTCATTAACTAACCTCTTTCTCTCCAAAACTCTAAGCCTCTACAACACTCACTGTCCCCTCCTTACCAAACAAGTAACTGATAAAAGAAAAAATAACCCGTGGCTCACAAGTGGCATAATCAAATCAATCAACAAAAAACACGAATATGAAAAGAAATTTAGGTTTGGCCTAGTTACAAAGGAAGTAGTTAAGAGGTACTCATCAGTGCTTACCAGTATCATAAGAAAAGCTAAACTTTCTTATTATGAGACTAGATTCAAAGAAGCAAAAGGCAACATGAAAAGCACATGGAAAACCATCTCTAATATCCTAGGAACTAAACAACACTCCCACAACCAGATAAAACTTTCTAAGGATGGCCTTACATCCGTCATCTGATTTAGAAATAAAGAATGAATTCAATAGCTTCTTTTCATCGGTTGGTGCTAACCTTGTTAGTAAAATCCCACAGACTCAGACACATATCAACACATATCTCTCAGGCAGCTATCCAAACTCTCTTCTCCTCTCTCCAGTCAGCCCGACAGATGTTGTGTCCATCATACACTCACTAAAAACCAAAGCTGGGAACATCAGTGAAATACCATCCATTATATACAAGAGCGCCTCCCACGCCCTTGCCCCACCTATAGCTCTGTTGTTCAACAAATCCCTTGAGTGTCATACCTTCCCTGATATCCTTAAAAAGCAAGAGTAACACCAGTTCATAAAGAAGGTAATCCGGTAGACATAAACAATTATAGACCAATATCAAACCTACCCATACTATCAAAAATATTTGAAAAACTTATCTACAAACAGCTTTACTCCTACCTCGTAAAATTTGACATTCTTAGCCCCTGTCAGTTTGGCTTCCGCTCCCAAAAGAGTACCAACGATGCAATTATTAGTCTCCTTGATATAATTTACTCATCCCTTGACAAAAATGAGTTTCCGATTGAACTCTTCATTGCCCTGAGAAAGGCCTTTGATACTGTTAATCACAATTACCTCTTACGTAAACTCCATCATTATGGAATTCGAGGCCATACACTGGACTATATCCAATCCTATCTTAGTGATAGACACCAATGTGTAGCCATCAATAATATAACCTCTCCCACTCTACCAATAACCGTTGAAGTGCCACAGGGCAGCATTTTGGGACCTCTCCTATTTCTTAATTACATCAATGATCTGCCTAACGTCTCTAACATTCTGAAACCTATTTTGTTTGCTGATGATACTACCCTCATCTACTCTAACCCCAACCCACGTACACTAAATAATGTTGTTAATAATGAACTAAAAAAAAGTCCACTTATGGATGTCAACCAACAAACTAACACTTAACATAAAAAAAACCTACTACATCTTATTTGGAAGTAAATCTACAAATGCAATTCAGCTTCAGATAGACAATGTAAACATTAGCAATAAAAATGATGTAAAGTTTCTTGGCCTATTCCTAGACAAGAGACTCAACTTCAGTACCCACATACAACACATAACTAAGAAAGTCTCTAAAACAGTTGGTATACTCTCCAAAATCAGATATTATGTACCTAACTCTGCTCTCATCTCTCTATATTATGCACTAATCTATCCCAATCTTAATTATGGTATCTGTGCATGGGGCTCAACCACTGCAAACCATCTCAAGTCCATCATTACCCAGCAAAAATCTGCTATCAGAATAATAATAAATTCTGCTTTCAGACAACACTCAGCCCCCTTGTTTAACTCCGTAAACATGCTAAACATAATCTTACTCCACAAATTCTCCTGTGTCAATTACATTTACAAAACCCTGTTCTTAAATGCAAATCCTGCTCTGAAACTCTCCCTGGACAGATGTAATAGGACCCATTATCACCACACCAGAAATAAATATCACTCTGATATCCCCAGAGTCAAACTTAATTTGTGTAAACACTCTATGCAAATAAAGGGACCCAGTCTATGGAACTCACTCCCTATTGAATTGAAAAGCTGTCCAACTTTTGCATCATTCAAAAACAATACTAAAAAGTACCTAATTTCATCTTCATAGTTTTTTTACCTTTTGCTTTAAAACTGCACTGTATCTATTGCTACCCAATCTCCCAATCTTTATGTACCCAATTTGAACATCTTTATCATTGCGATCATTGCTGTCTTCTTATATGTACTGTCAATCTGCTATATGGTGTCTATTAATCTTGTTTAAATTACCAATCAAGCTGTCAATGTAATCAATCAGAGCTTTAATATACCAATGTGCTTTAATATACTTACTAATCTCTCTCTCATCTCATTTTTTTTTTCTTGCAAGGTATTTGTTATCATTTTATTAATTCTGATAGAATTTACCTACTTAAAATTATCTGTTAGATTAAGGACCTGCTCGAAACGCAGCGCGTACTAGTGGCTTTACAAGAGTGCAATTACTGTACCATGCTATGTATTCTCACAAACCCAATGTCCCTTCTTGTATATAAATAAATAAAATAAAAAATAAAGATCTTTCTCTCTGTCCGTTTCATTAAGTACTTCATCTCCTATTCTGTATCCTGTGTCTGGCCTGTTTCCACTGCCTAGTTTCATTACTTTGCATTTACTCGGGTTGAACTTCAACACCCATTTGTTGAACCATTCACTCAGCCTGTCTAGGTCATCTTGTAGGCTCCTACTATCATCCTCTGTTTCAATCCTCCTCATAATTTTTGAGGTGCTGCTCTCTCTGACCTCTCCATTCTACCTCTCCCTCGCGCCCTCCTTCTTTTTCATGACAAGTAAAGAGACGACGAGCAGAGAGAAATATTAAGACAGGAAAGGGTGCGAGTTCAAGAGTTCAAATGAGTGGGCTCACCAGAATTCAGAAGAGACAGGGAAGAAGAGAGGATGAACGGTTCAAGAAGGCGATCCCGAGTCATTGTCAGAACATCACCCTGAAGGGTATGACAAATGAAATCACCTACCAGGAGCACAGTCTCCGGCAAGGAGTCCAGTAGGTGTTTAAGATCGGGAAGAGAAAGCGCGAGACTCGGGGGGAGATAAATGGAACAAATCGTGTATTGATTCCTCGACCAAGATACGGGCAGCAGAACAATGGAGAGGCGATGGAAAAAGTAGGGGACAAAGGGAACATCAGAGCGAGTCAAGAAAGCAGAGGAGTTAGGAGCCCCAGCAACAGCTAGGGGGGGGGAGAAAGAAATTGCAATGGGAGCGACCAGGACGAGCACCAAGCATCGGCTCCTGGAGACAGAAATGGGCGAAAACCGTGAAATCAGACGTTGGAGTTCAAGGAAATTGGCATAATAACCACGAATGGTCTACTGAAGAATAGACATCGACAAGAGGAGAAAGGACAGCAACAGAGAACAACAAAGAAACAAAGGTGAAAAGGGAACACAGCACGTTAAAGAAGTGCAGGATCAGGGTCAGGGTTAGGGGGCATGGGTAAACCCAGTAAAGATGGAGGGAAGGGAATGGGTGGACAGACCAGAGGCGGACGTGCAGGGTCAGGTGAAGGAGGGGGGAACAACCGAGGGTCAAGGACAGCAGCTGGAGGGGCAGAAACCAAGGAGTGCACCTTAAGAAGGGCAACAACCGAGAAGGAAGAGGGGGCCAAAGAAACCTCCATAGCAAGAACAAGGGGGCGCAACCACCGGAACGGGAGGGGATAGAGCAAGATAGTCAGAGGTAGGGGGCGAGAGAGAAAGCAAAGCCTTCTTACCCGCCAGGGAGGAGGAAGGAGAGGTGCCAGGCTTTCGCTTCTGACTCAAAGAGACAGGCGTCCCAGCAACAATGTACTGGGGAACAGATTCAAGCGTCTCAACAGGAGAAGCAGAACGAGAACAAACACGATGGCCGTTGGGAGAGTGATGGACATCAGCCCGAATTGACAGGCGGCGGGGTGAGCTAAAAGACGGAGGAGAAGGACGGGAAGGAGGACCGGAGGGAGACGAGGAAGAAGACACAGGAGACACGACAGACTGGGTAGAAAGAAGGGAAACCCAAGACAGAGAGCCATGAGGGGGGACCCTTCGGGAGAGAACTCAAAGAAACAGAGACGGCGGTGGTGGGCGTGTCTGGGTCTAAGGCATGGAATGGTTGTGAGACATAGGAAGGCGTGAAGGACTTGGAGTAGAAGAGCGCAACACACGAGCATAAGAGATGTTAGCATAAGCTGGGAGACGGCGAACTTGGCGCCTCGCCTCAGGAAAAGATAAACGTTTCCGGTGCTGCAAGTTGAGAACGGCTGCCTCAAGCTAGTAATGTATACACGCATGGAAAAAGGTAAGGTGGGCCTCACTGCAATTTAGGCAGCTAGCCTGGGGAGAAGTGCACAACGACTTAGAATGACCTTCGTCCTCACACACAGGACAGAGAGGACAGTACTGGAGCAGCGGAGGGTTCCATGCCCAAACCTTCAGCACTTATTATAGAGCCGACGAGAAGGAATGCATTCCTGGACGGAGCACCTGACACCAGCAAAAATGACAGAGGGCGGAAGGCTCCTACCATCAAAGATAATCGTCACAACCCGAAGAGGTTGACAGTGGCGACCACGAGGGGGACGAGTAAACGAGTCTACCTGGAGGACAGAATGGCCCTGGGCTTCGAGGATAAACCGAATATCTTCGTGGCAGTTCTGTAGATTCCGAACACCGGTTTCAACAAGGGGGTGGGAGGAGAATAGTGCCAACACTGGCAGTCAACCGAGTGTTCTTGGAGGTCCAAACAGGGGTTTCGCCAAGGCAGGATAAGGCAGCCAAGCGAGAGTCTGCATCCTGAGAAGTAACAGCAATGACACGTGTACCGAAACGGGTGGGGTTGAAGGTAACAGAGGCATTTACGGAATCAACAAGGTGCCTATGGAGGGAGAAATCGTCAGGAGGCGTAGAATCAAAGGGGAGGAGAACACAGTATTTGGCCCACGAAGTGGGACCAAACATGGCTTGATACACATTAGTACGGGAAGGAATTGAACAAGTGCGGCCGTGGCGAGGACGGCGTTGAGAACCCCCAGAGAGCGAGGGGGTTAAAAGGCACAGTAGTCACAACTAGAGACTGAGCCGTGCCAGAGAAAACGGTGATCACCACTGGGGGATTGGGGCTCGACCCAACCACAGAGGAAGGAGGGGAGCTGAGGGGAGTAGTCAGGAGGGTCAAAGGAGGAGCAAGGTCGGGGCCCATTGCAGCAGGGGCTACAGAGCCCGGTCTTCCAACACAGGCCAACTCGGGGGCTTGGTTGTCCACCCCATGAGCCCCGAGAAGGTATAAGAACAATAATTGATATACAAACGAGGAAAGACTTTCATTCACGATTGTACCCTCACACTCACCACGGAGCCACAATTAGAGGCAGGACACCCAACAAGAGACTTATTGCCGATCTTGCCATGGCCCCCCAGTGGTGCGTCGTGTGTATACGCCCCACAAACGCCACCTTAAAAACTGTCAGTCCGTCGAGATCGGGTTCAGTGACGAGAGGAGGATTAACAATAAATGGGACCCCTCACTCGAGACGCTGGGTAATTCAGTTCTACGGGTGCAAGAGTATGCCTCCTCAAACACCCGGGCGTCAAAGGCCGAAATAATGATCAAATCAGGCAAACGGTCGGCGGGAAATGATAATTTGAAAGGAGAAGAGGGGAGAGAAATATGAAGGAAAAGGAAAATGTCTGGCAAATTGGTAAAGAAAGCTGCAGGAGCATGAAGCTGCAAATGAACAGTGGACTGACCCATGGAGCATCACACTCCGGCAGCCACCCACTAAACCCCCCTCACGGCGACAACGGGCCAGACTGGGAGGGGGGAAGCACTGTTCAAGAAATGTTTGAATGTCATCAGTTTGAGTCACGTGTAAATCTTTTTCATTCATAAACATGTTGTTGGCAGATGTATGTAATGGACTTTGGCCTTTGTTTATGAGGACGAGCTGTTACACACGATTCATTACATCCTCTGGATGTAATGGACTCAAATGCATTACATCCAGAGGTCGACCCCACAAACGCATTCATACTTTTTACGTGCTGTCCATTCAAAATGGAAATTTTATCAAATATATATGAATATTATAATATATTCTCATATTGTGCATATATAGGCATAGGTTAGGTTAAGTGTTTAGGTTCTGTTGGCGATTATTGTATCTGTAGTACGTGTGTGAAGCATTTATAGCATTGTGGTTCGAACAAAATTCGTCAGTGAAGCACTTGTTCTGGAAGTGTTCGAAAGAAATCTGTCGAGTCGTGTGTAAACTATTTTTCATTTATAAACAGGGGGTTGGGCGGGTGCATGGAATCATTTTGGGTCTGTTTGGAGGACGGGCTGGCTCAAGTGATCACGTTCGAACATTTCTCTAATAGTGCTTCACTGATGACGTCTGCTCTAATCCTAAATGTATAACTTTTACCCGACGTAGTTCTAATACAAATAATGGCCAACAGAACCTTCCACCTTACCTAACTTATTGCTAACTTAATATTGAAATTGAAATTTTAATATTAACTCATGAAAACCATGTTTTTAATAAACAATACGCAAAAAACTGATGAATGCATTTTAGTAGGGGAGGGGACGGCCACCACTAACGAGCCTGTCCTGAGGACAGGAAGCTGGAAATGAGCATTTGTCTTTTGTTGAAGAGGGCAGGCTGCTTTACTGCAGTTCAAACCGTCCATGAATTGTCGAAGTTCACTCAAACATGAAATTTACCATCTAGAACCGTATGTAGGAGCTAGCCTTTCCAGGTGCATGCGTGTGCATGCGTGCACATGCGTGCGTGTAAAGCTGCCTATAAAGCAGCTTACAAAGACTCAAATCTTCACTTTTATAAACAACCTTCCACCCGGTTTCTCTCAAGAGACCTTTCTCCCTGGGAATCTGAGTCAAAGATATAACTAGTGATCAGAAAAATCTAGGGAAAGCCTACTACTACATAAGCTCAGAGGAATTAGTAATCAACGCCTGAGTCATCTAAATTGCCATCCACACTTTCGTGGAAATACAGACGTGTGAATGGAAAACTAGGCGTCCGTGCACTGACCTGCAACAGTTCCTACATTTTAACAGAAGATTTAAAATAGTTTCTGATATGTGAACTATTTTATGATTCAGGCGTAGATTACTAATTACTAATTTCTCTGTGCTTTAGTAGTAGTCAGAAGAAGATGAAAATTTCAGCATAGCAGCAGTAGTTACTTATGGAATCTTCCTTTATTGAGACTACTCATAGCTGAGTGGAGAGAGCTTTTGCCTCATATGCATAGGGTCCAGGGTTTGAATCTCCTAGAGCGAAGGTGAATGAAATGTTATCCTGTAGTAATAGGAGCTCCGCCAGTTATTGAATAATATTTTCTCCCCCAATTATAATGAACTGTTAGCACTAACAATAAACCAGGAAAACCAAGTTACCCCGTTCCGTAGACCCAGAAACGTTCACCTCTAACACGCCACATGGCCTGCCACCTGACCATAATATTTGTCGATATGCAGTATTGCTGCAGCGCTCAGGGGCTACCAATACCTTGTGCAAGATGTGGATGATGGCCACGTAGTTACACGTGCTCAGTCTCCCGAAAGTGTCCTTCGGAATATTCAGTTTGCTAGGTGTTGCCCCAGCACTTTCCCCCTGAACTCAACTTTCCTTCCGCCAGACTGTTTTCTAACCCCAGCCGAAGCATCTTGGGTATTTTTATTAATATATAATTGATTTGACAGACTAACGGAAGGGTGGATGGAGAGAGGGGACTGAAATGTAACAGAAAATGTTAGTTTAACATTATTCATATGTTGCACTACAACCTAATGTACAAATTACGGGCCAGAAGAATGATTTAACCACTCTGAAGTGGTTAATGCATAGAGTAGAAGATTTAGAGCCAGATAGGCACACTTATCAGACAATGGAATCAGAAGGGGGGTGACAGATAGTCCCACTCCATATTAGGTCATCAGAGGTGGGTGTGGCAGTAGTCAAGAAACAGTGTAGATAGGTATCCATTATGTAGCACAATGATCATGTTCTTTATACAGCAAAGTATAGTGATATATCTAAGTAAATAAAAAGTTTATATATAATTTGAATAATAAACACAGGTGAGTGCCAGTTACACCCTCTATGGTGTGGGGGTAAACAGATTCTTTTCAGTGGGGTGATCCTCCCCCTTGCACCTAAAGGCCTTGAGTGTCAATAGGGAGGTCCCCCCGTACCCCGCCTCACACCTGACGACCTCGACTAAGGGAGGCGTAAGGGAGGCTCAGACCCTCGCCCCAAACTGGTCTTAAATTAAAGGTGCTTATATATAACTATATAAGCGAAAGTCTACAGTGAGCCCCGCCATATTTCACTTACTCCAGCTATCACCTTTATACACTATCCCCCCCCTCCCTTATTCCTAGGGGCTTATATAGGAGTATTTAAGGAGTATTAAATTATAAATCTCCCCAAGGGTTAAAAAACATCAAATAATTTATTAAATGCTTCATTAGGTAAAAACCACAGAAATGTATAAGAAGTTAATTATGTAAGTTAGTAATTGTTGTCTACAGTGAGCCCCGGCCATATTTCACTTACTCCAGCTATCATGTTTAAACACTACTCCCTTCTTATTCCTCACCCCCCCTCCACCTCCCCATCCTCATCTGAGTAGAATTCTGACGTCTCTTCGTCAGTGATGAGTGGGGGAAGGTCTTGACCCCCTTCCCCCTCCTCTCTTGGGGGTGAGGGGTGAGTTGGGTGGACGCCTTTTGGCTGAGTTTCCTTCTCACCTTCATCGGAAGTGTTCGGGAAAGAGATGGGGGAAAAATATATACTAATTAAAGTTTTTTTTATAGGATTATATCTTTTATTAGAAAAATATTCTATTTTCTTCAAGAACAACTAGTACATACCTCTTCCCTGCAGGAGCGGCCTTGTGTCCTCTACAGCAGCCATCGTCAATTAGGTTACTTAACAGCATCTTGTTTGGGACAGACCCCGCACAGAGAATTACTACTCTACAAATGTGGACGGGTCCCAAGAACTGTACTGAAGAAAAAAAAGAAGAGATAAAAATAGAGGATATAAAAAACTTTTTATTGAGGCAATAAAATAAAATAAATCTATTACCAGAAAGTGACTTCAATACTAACCAGGCCCCTCAAGGATTTCAATCTTCCCTGTGTGTGTTTTTGGAGAGACACCTTCCATTTCGTAGGAGGAGGGGGTTGACAGTCTTCTGAGGGGGTTGTGGGGTGGGAGGGGTTTTTATAGGGATTAATCCCCCCCCACCCTTGATAGGTAGGTTGCCTAGCTAACAAAAATATTCCCTACACCACCTATAAGAACCAACCCCTACACCTCTACAAAATGTCCCAACACAATGATGTTTCATAAGAAAATATCGTCTCGCATAAGTGAGGGCTCGTTTATCGTTTAATTTTAAAGTAACGCTGGAAAATACATTATGTAAGTAATGTACTGTTGAAAGCAAGCCCAGATGGCTTATTCTGTGAACAAACATGGCGCAATATAAGCCGCAGGCAAGAGTAAAATCACTCTGGAGTCTGTAGCACATTCCAAACACCTCTGTTATTTTGTTAGTTTTAATAAATCCTTTAAAATAATGGCCGTAAGTAAGCAGTGACATTGCATAACTATAAAAAAAAAACATCCGATTTTTAACTTTATCAACATAAATACCTATCCAATGTCCCATAGTTATTCTGCTGTGTGATGGTAAAATATTAGTTATGAAGACAATAGGTTTTCTTGATGAGATATTTAAATGTTCTATCTCGTCAGCATTATAACAATCTAGGTAGAGCACTCGACCCCCTAGATTATTTTTTAAATTAATATTTATATCATAACAATTCATTATGTTTTTAAGCTCGCACGTCGCATAGAACAGTTCTCTGCTCGTCGATAGATAGTAACCCAGTCGTTTCCCCAAACAGTAAAACCAGTCTATTATATGTAACACCGCCGCCAAATTCAAGCTCCATACGCAAGTTGCCAGATTTCTCCACAGGGAGGGAATCCTTCGTTTGAATGGTGGTTAAGTCAAAGGCAAATATTGATCTTCCCTTATTAAAAGTGTCATAGCCCAGTAGTGAATCACGCTCTAAGCCTAATGTCTTCAAAGTTTTGTAATAAAGGCGGGAATAATGGTTGTCGAAATCACCACCAATTTGGTAAATTGCATTATTGTTCAAATAACGGCAATACTTTTCAGCTTTGCATTTTCAAAATATAATCCATTACCTTGGTGAAGACCTGCATAATAATTCATTGGAACAATTACCATATATATCTTGTGTGGAATTACTTGTGGTCAAGGCTGATCAATTAAGAGACTAGTTTGATTCCCTGCTAGGACATATGTTTTAGAAATGGTTCTATTGAAAGTATAGCTTATGGGGTTAGGGGATGCTAACAGTGAGCTGTTTAAGGCCAGGTAGTCTAGGGTTCTTATATCCAATACTAGGGGGAAACACATCGACAAACCTTTACTTTTTAAATCAGCCATAAATTTTTTATCCTTGGTGGTTGCTCCAGTAAAATAAGTATTAGTGAATTCATTAGTGATTATACCATCGTCATCTCTCCAGTCCCTACGAAAGGCTCCAATTCTCCCCAAGGAAGACATTTTTGATGGAGGCATGGAGATAATTAATTTAATAAATGACCAATAATTAAAATTAGAATTTGTTTCAACTATCTGCTCTCCTAAAAAAACCTGAACACCTTTAAACATGGTATTTGACAACCCATTCACAAATTCCACATAGTCATCCTCTTTCAATTTTGTGGTATCGTCATCTTTCGTTAAAGATACCTTAAAATCTATAACAATATTACCTAGATCTAAGAAGGCTGGTTGATTAATGGGAAAGTTAACAGGTAGAGTGTCTATTTGCTGCGTAGAGGCAATTGAACTCTCCACATTATGTATTCTGTTACTTCTAGGAAATTGGTCAATAATACTGGAGCTGTAATATTCTAGTTGTATTTTCACCCCAGCTCCGCTAGCCGCTGCCATGATCCCCTCCAAAAGATGAAGTATGACTGCTTACGTTAGTGAAAATACGTCATTTTTATACCCGAGACCTCGGTTACATTTTTTTTATATTCCCCTAGAGAGTCTTTTAATTTTCCCCCCTGTTACCAATTTCTTCCCCACACCCTTAATTGCATCAATACCATGAGTTCTCAGAGCACTCTTCGCATCCCATTTACCGCTGGTTAAATCGTCAAGAACATTTTTCCCAAAATCGATAGCACTCGGTGTTACAGCATTCATGAAAAAATGGTATGGCTCGACGGGCAGTACCAGCCAAGGTCCCAAAGAAACCACCACCAGATCTGAGATAAGGTGCTTGGAATGTGCATATGTCATTCATCGCTCCCCCTCTCAACCCGTGTCTCCTAGGGGGAGAAGCGAATATCTCCTCGAATTCCTTTTGAGGAGGCGGGTGGAATGATATACACATTCTGAGGCCTCTTCCTATAATAACCGAAGTCGCGGGTAAACACTTCTATATATATATTATATATTGCTATACTTTAGGGCGAATATGTAAGATTGCCGTAACCAATCTCCCATCTTCAAAACTAACCATTCGCCCAAACTGATCTGTTATTTTAATACTGACTTTCTCCAGCGTGTTAGTATTTAATGTCTTGTACACTAGAGGGTGAGCTCCTCTAGAATATGAGTCATGATAATTGATTGGATCTAAGGTATTTACAATCTGCTTTCTGTATCGTTCCGGCTCGATGACGTCACTATAAATGAGTAAATAGTCACTACCTCCATCATTGTCTGGGGAAAATAACCCCACAACCTTGGAGGCTGTTGTAATGTCATCTGTTTTTGCTCGATAAATGGTGTATTTGCGACTGCTGTCAAAACCAAGTACATTAGCTATTCTGTGTTTAAATTGAAAGCTGAGAGAATATAACGAACCTGTACCTTCACTATAAAGAGTTGGAGCTAGTAATACCCGCTCTAAAGATTGGTCATAGGTGAGGATTGGTTCTTTATCTGTGAAGTATATTTTGAAATCACCCATAAAACTAAGTTTCATGTCTGTGGTTATTTGCCGGCTAAGCTCGGCTGTAATGAATTTGATGTTTCTTGATATATGTTGGTTTTTGGCAGGAAGGAATAAATTAAGTGTTCTGGGGTCTTAGAAAGAGCTCCACGTTTAAAAGTGGCATAGATATCTATGCCAGACTCCCCCTCATCCTTGATTTGAGATATTTTTTTGAGATATATACAAGAGTTGTTACATCCTTGTACAGCCACTAGTACGCGTAGCGTTTCGGGCAGGTCCCTGGAATACGATCCCCTGCCGCGAAGAATCGTTTTTTCATCCAAGTACACATTTTACTGTTGCGTTAAACAGAGGCTACAGTTATGGAATTGCGCCCAGTAAATCCTCCCCGGCCAGGATACGAACCCATGACATAGCGCTCGCGGAACGCCAGGCGAGTGTCTTACCACTACACCACGGAGACTGTATATGATGATGTCATTAATTCGCCTGGGTAGGAATATGATGACTAAAGCCACTTCATGTTTTATGAAAGGGTTTAAATGAAGCGTGGGGAGGGTGTTTGTAAATGCTGAACTCGAGTTGTTGTATATATCTCCTTGGGTGAGATTAGTAAGATATATGTCATGTTCCTCAGACTATGTTCCTCAGACTTTGTCCCGTTATGCACTGATTGGGCGATATATGGGGGAGGGGTTTTTGTGGGAAGGGGAAAATAAACAACATTACTTATATTTTATTTTATTATACTACTTAAAGAACTACAACAGGAGAAGATTCCCTCATCAAATCACTTTTTTATAAGAATAGTGATTAACCACAACCGCTGCTACTGCTACTACTAGTACTGGTGCTGCCTGCTGCGGGCTGCTGCTACTGCTGTTGCTGCTGTTACCGCCGCTGCTGCTGCCACCGCTTGGGGCTACCGCTGGAGCTACCGCAGGAGCTGCTGGTACTGATGGTATCGCTGCCACTGCTGCTGCTGCTGCTGCTACCACAACTTCTTCTTTCCTGGGGGGTTACCTTGAGGTTACCTTGAGATGATTTCGGGGCTTTAGTGTCCCCGCGGCCCGGTCCTCGACCAGGCCTCCACCCCCAAGAAGCAGCCCGTGACAGCTGACTAACACCCAGGTACCTATTTTACTGCTAGGTAACAGGGGCATAGGGTGAAAGAAACTCTGCCCATGGTTTCTCGCCGGCGCCTGGGATCGAACCCAGGACCACAGGATCACAAGTCCAGTGTGCTGTCCACTCGGCCGACCGGCTCCCAGGGGTGGTTACAGCTTTCATTGTTTTGTAACAAACTAGGTTTGTTGTAGGAAGTATCCAGAATGGTTATCTACACATGGGAGAATGGGAAGCTGGACCCATGTGGTGACCCGGGAGCATCACCTGGGGGGGATTGACGGTGAAAATAACTGGCGCCTTTGTTCACAAGTTTCGTATAATGAAACATTCTATAGTATTCAGGAATTTAGAAAAATTAGCCTTCATTCATTTTGTACTAAAATTGTATTGTATAATATTACTGGGTACAATATCAAGAGTATTCTAATTATTAGAAGAATGAGTTTAAGTCACCATCAGTGACGTCACTAGCCGTGACTAGACCTCGGCGCGGAAGGATTTGAGTGATCTCAGCGGTCACAGGTCATCAGAGGTTTCCATGTCCACTATTTCTCAAAGATCAAATAGCCATTTTTTGATCGGGAATAGCTCTTCCTCTAGATGCTTGTGTAATTTAACTTCAGTTAAAATAATTCAACCAATATGGATCATTCAGTGCAACAGGGGTTAGTTGTTAAACTTAAGCGTTGCTAAGTAACTTGGTAAACTAAGCGGAACAATACCCTGCTCTGGGCTCCTGGAGAGAGGAGCATCAGAGGGAGGACAGTGTGAGATCAGGAGCGACTCGGGCAGGTGGTCTCCATCATTGGCCCCAAGACAGCACAAACATCTAGCTGGTCGCCCAAGGTAAAGTTTGCTCGGAGTTTTGGATAGGGAATAGGTCAACTCATTGCCAGGGAATGATCAAGTTTAGGGAGTACTTCAATTTCTTAGATTTTGTTTTGGTTTTTTGAATAAATTAATTAGTTAGTAATTGGCATTTTTATTTCATTTCATGTTTTCCATTCTCATGTCCTTGTCACGTGGTCCCCACGAGGCCGAGTTTTCGTTGGGCCACAAAGCCTAATACAAAGGTTAAGAGATCGGTTATTCCCTTTGATTTTAATATCTCCAAAGCTAAACGTAAGATCCAAGTTATATGTTACTAGTGGGGATCAAGCCCCAAAGTTATTGATTAGCATGATCGATCCAGACTTCGATCATTGCTCAGTGTTGCAGGTCTGGTGGTAGCAGCAAAAAGGCGACCCTAGGGTTCTGCTAGAAGCTTATGTCACGTCATACGGGTTGCAGAATCTTAAGTCGGTCAATCGTCTTAAGACCACGTGGCGTGGGGTCGGCTCAAGTGAAAGTTTTGGGGTCCCATGGTAGAGAGAACACAGTTAAAATACGGGCAGAGAGAGAAAGGGGGAGAAGAGAACACAAGAACCCCCCCCCCCCCCGTGTTACAGTTTTTTCGGTGGGGAGGATAACAGGACTATTTCCTGTGACTCACCATCGAGGATGGTGTCGATACGGCAATTCGCCTCCGTTTCGAAGTCGAGGACGGCTTCAATTCGTCGTTTGGCTGAGGTTGATGCTGAGGGGGGTGGTGGTGGAGGGGTGGTGGTGGAGGGGTGGTGGTGGAGGTGCTGGATGAGTATTCCTGTAGGTGTCTCTTCTTCCTGGGTGTAGCTGATGGTGCTGGAGGTGTAGAACGAGAAGAGGTTCTTAAGGTGGTACCACCCTCCCCCACCATGGTGTCGAGGGTGATAGTAAGACTATCACCACTGGGGTCGTCGAACGGGAGGGGTACCATTGATGGGGTAACAGAAGCAGGTCGTTTGAGTTTGCCTAGTTCATGTTGTAGAGAGAGCAACATGGGCCCGGTGTCCTTGTGCCAGTTGTCCATACCATCACAGGAAGCCCCTAAGCCATGGGCACCACTAGCCGAGACATAGTTGGGGTTCTCACCATTAGACTGCCCACCTTTGTTAGGGCAGTTTTCATCCAAAACAACCGATTTTTGGCTGTATCGAGGGTGACGTTAGTGACGTAGTGTGTGTCAGTGGAAGTCTGCACTTGTTCCTGGGCTATTGGGTTGGACTCGAAGGGGGCCCCTGCCCCGAATGCAGAAATCAAGGCCACAAATGTCGGCCTGAAGAAGAGGACGGGCTCCTCTATGAGATCTTGCCCGTCAGAGGGGGAGTGGGGCTATCTTCACATCAATGTCCCCTGGGGTAGCCCGACAACAAATTATTGCCCTATTGACACTACCCAGTCCAACACGTTCCACACGGGCATAAGGGTAGCTTTTCCAGATCACAGACGCGAGCCCATAGGGACGCACAACGGTGGCTGGCAGGTCATATACAATGACATCGCCAACTCCAAAGGTGTGAGAGTCAGTGATGTTGTCGCCGACGGTCTTGATACTCGCTAGACTCATGGTGAGAGGGTGGCTGTGAGAGGGTGTCGACAACTGTACTATAGTGACCAGGAGCGGCGGTGGGGGGACCTTTAAATACACCTGTGGCCCACCTAGGGGGAAGGGGTGAGGGGTAGAGGTCACCTTATGAGCCCATAGACACTCCGGCCTGACTCAAACGCTGTAACCATGTCTCGATGTTGGAAGGGTAATTTTTCCATCTGCCAAATCTCTGTCTGGATTTCTTGTGACGAATACTCTTCATAACTTTTCACCGTTTCATTAATGATTTAAAAAACAGTTCTGGGGGAGCACTAAACACAAGACGGTCATAACAATCCCACAAGGCATATATCAATCTACTTTTGTGTTCGAGAAACTTGCAGTAACGTTGAGTAGCAACCAAACGCTTCAATAGGGGAGATTTTTCTTCTTCTTCTACCGCTTGAGGGGATGAAGAAGCTCGCTCCATGGTGTATACACAAATGAATATAATGACGTTTAAGATGTGGTTCATATAGGTTTTTCAATACAGTTCCCAATAGGGTACTCCTATGGATACCCCTCCCCCCTTTTAACTGCGTTCCGGCGCGATAATTACGTATAAAAGACGGGTCTATGCCAGTCACCTTCAGTAAAATCCTTACATCTGCCTTGTAAGCTGTCCTAAATTGTCCTTTAATAAAGGCTAAAGTTTTAATTATATCTAAAATATTTAAATTTTGCACAGGATTTAATAAATTCCACCGGCTATCGCATATCACCTGATGACTGTTTTGTTCAAACATGTTCAATAATGTTTTAACATGTGGAATTTCCTCAATTTTAAAATTCACATCTATTAAGTTGTCCAGACATGGGTTTTGGGGAGTGATGGTGGCTTTATGGCGAGTGTGCCCAGCAACAGCTACTCGCATCTCGGGTGGTAGAATGGAATGTATCCGATTTTTTTTTTGTTTTTTTTAAAGGGCAATGGTCGCACCTGGGCCGCGTTTTTTGTTGAAAGAACCCCCGCGGCGGGTGCAGTGAATGTCTTTTAAAGGTTGTCTGACCAGTCCCTCCCCGTCCGGTAGGGTTATAACGTTCAAAGGAGCTACCGTGGCAACACCGTCCACAAGTTGTTGTTGCTGGGGGTGAGTGGGGAGTGCCCTCTCCCCCCACTCCACCATCACCACTGCTAGAGTCACAGCCGAGGTGCTTACAGCTACCACCATCATTATTAGCTGAAATGTCCCATTTGCTTTCGTTTCTTAAAGAGAAGGACATACTTCCACCTCCACCCCCGGTGGAAGATATTGGAGCCACCTCTTTAAGAGGCGATGGAGTACTTATGTTTTTAATAAATAAATATTTTTCAGCGACGAGTCGCAGTACCAGACAATATTCTTTCACCAATTTTTTTCCCTCGTTACTTATTTACGTAATTACTTTATTAGGGAGGAAATTAATGATACAGCCAAAGGCAACAGAGCTGCTAATATAGCCCCATCTCGCCTAGAAGTTAGACTGTTCTTCTTTTTGTACAGTGGAGTTTTCTTACGTGCTACAGAACGAATGTCATTCTAATACCTCTATAGTCCATTAATTATCTGCGGTTGAACTGGGATGTTTTGTTTCAGAAAATTGGCAAAAATTTCACAAATTGATTCAATTTCCTGTCGTTTTAAAGCCTTGATTAGTTTATTCCGCTTCTTGGGTGATAAACTGTTTAATAAAAATAACAGTTGATGGTGTTTCTCTACGAGAGAGTCCTGATGAACTGTCATTTTCTTTTTTAAATTTGACGATGTCTTGAGCTTTAATCCAGCTATTGCTAGAATCTGGGTACCCTCTCCACTTGACGAAATATTCTCTGTGTCCTTTCGATGTCTTCCTAGACTGTAAAATCGTTATGGGAAAATAGTTTGGAAGGAATGTTGGAATCAATTCTTGCTCATAAAACATACCACTGATCGGCTCGTTGGTTATATCTTTGATTTTATAGGTTGGGATTGGTTGTGTTCTGTCGATATGTGACACTTGAAATATTTCCTCTGTATTTTGGAGACAAAAGCCCTTGTGAAATATATTCCTCCGCTTTGCCAATCGTACATGCTGCCCAACCTGCAGTTGTGGACTGATGGGGGTTATGGGGTGGTCATTGTTTAAATACATGACCTTAAACTGTCTTCGTATATCTTCAATGTTTTGCAACTTATGAATGGCATGTGGAGTATTTTTTAGTATTCTGTGGAATGTGTGGTTGTAAACGTCCACGACTTTTGGGAGGATGTGGATGTATTTTAATGAATTAGACTGAGTCATATAATGATACAGTTTATATTTTAAAGTTTTGATGGCATACTCCACTATACTAGATTTCATTTCGGAAAATACACTATATAATTTAATATTTTTCTTATTAAAATAATTTTGAACTGTCCTGTTGTAAAATTCTCTACCTCGGTCGGTGAATATTCATCTTACTCCGTGAAACTGAGAGGTTTCCTCTAACGTCTTCTTTAGAGCAGCTATCACATCAGTTGAATTTTTTGTTTTTAAAGTTTGAGTCTGCATTAGGCGAGAATAAACATCGACACAAATCAAAATATAATTAACACCATTATTGTATTTTTGTAAACTACAAAAGTCCCCCAAATCACAGGCAATTATGGTGCGGGGCTTAGGAGCTAATATTCTCCGTTGAGGAAACCTAACTAAATTTCTTCTATGTAAGGTATATGATCGCTCCCCACGAAGAAATTCCCTCACATCTGCAATACTGATGTTAGTGTCTTTAAGTCTAGCAGCCTTATACAATTTTTCAATTGATCCTGTGAAACCACCCAAGCTAGAAATGTCATTATAGATGGTGGTAAGAATTGACCGTTTCAATTGATAGCCGGAAGCAGGATAGCAGGAAGTGATAGCCGAAGCTATTTGAACCACTTTCCCGCCGGCACTCGGATGGTAATCTTGGGCATAGCATTTTATCAAATCACCTCATTCAACTGTAGTTACCAGTTGCGTTGCTCCTGGGAGTATGGGTTCGAGTCACTTCTGGGGTGTGAGTTTTCAGTCGCATATAGTCCTGGGGACCATTCAGGCTTGTTTGCATTTGTGTTCCTCACGTGTGCCCCAAAGAATGAGGTGATTTGATAAAATGGTATGCCCAAGATTACCATCCGAGTGCCGGCAGGGAAGTGGTTCAAATAACTTTGGCTATCACTTCCTTATGTCCGGTCCTGATGGTCAAGCGGATTAAGGTGTCCTGTAGTTACCAGTTGCGTTGCTCCTGGGAGTATGGGTTCGAGTCACTTCTGGGGTGTGAGTTTTCAGTCGCATATAGTCCTGGGGACCATTCAGGCTTGTTTGTATTTGTGTTCCTCACGTGTGCCCCAAAGAATGAGGTGATTTGATAAAATGCTATGCCCAAGATTACCATCCGAGTGCCGGCGGGCAAGTGGTTCAAATAGCTTCGGCTATCACTTCCTTATGTCCGGTCGTGATGGTCAAGCAGATTAAGGCGTCCTGTAGTTACCAGTTGTGTTGCTCCTGGGAGTATGGGTTCGAGTCACTTCTGGGGTGTGAGTTTTCAGTCACATATAGTCCTGGGGACCATTCAGGCTTGTTTAAATTTGTGTTCCTCACGTGTGCCCCAAAGAATGAGGTGATTTGATAAAATGCTATGCCCAAGATTACCATTCGAGTGCCGGCGGGGAAGTGGTTGAAATAGCTCCGGCTATCACTTCCTTATGTCTGGTCATGATGGTCAAGCGGATTAAGGCGTCCTGTAGTTACCAGTTGCGTTGCTCCTGAGAGTATGGGTTCGAGTCACTTCTGGGGTGTGAGTTTTCACTCGCATATAGTCCTGGGTACCATTCAGGCTTGTTTGCATTTGTGTTTCTCACGTGTGCCCAAAAGAATGAGGTGATTTGATAAAATGCTATGCCCAAGATTACCATCCGAGTGCTGGCGGGGAAGTTGTTCAAATAGCTTCGGCTATCACTTCCTTATGTCCGGTCATGATGGTCAAGTGGATTAAGGCGTCCTGTAGTTACCAGTTGCGTTGCTCCTGGGAGTATGGGTTCGAGTCACTTCTGGGGTGTGAGTTTTCAGTCATATATATATATATATATATATATATATATATATATATATATATATATATATATATATATATATATATATATATATTTATATATATATATATATATATATATATATATATATATATATATATATATATATATATATATATATATATATGTGTGTGTGTGTGTGTGTGTGTGTGTGTGTGTGTGTGTGTGTGTATGTGTCTGTGTGTGTGTGTATGATTGTGTATTCACTCTCCAAGGAGCGCCTCCCTCCTCAGGACATAGACAGCACTACCTGTTTTTTTTTTAGGGGGGGGGGACTCCCCTTGAGATGACCTCCAGACGAGAGAAAAGAAAAGTTCTCTATAACAACTGTATCCCTTCTCTTTTACACAAGAGCTGTGAGGTGTTGCATATGGCAAAACCACCCACCCCCCCACCCCCACTTGATCATCAAATATAAGGTCGCCACACACCGTCCTTCGGCGTATTATAGTGGTGAAACCTTCCACTCTCCACCCCCATCTAAGATGTAAGTAAATTAATATCTATTTCATATGGGGATATATATATATATATATATATATATATATATATATATATATATATATATATATATATATATATATTTATATATATATATATATATATATATATATATATATATATATATATATATATATATATATATATTATATATATATATATATATATATATATATAAATTTATTTAAGTAAGAGAGAGAGAGAGGGGCATTTTGAGTGAGAGAGAATATAGGGATGAAGAGGATGAACGAGAGGATTGAAGACATCGATGCTCATGATGCACTTTACCTCATCACCAGATGCTTGTCCCTCCCAAGGCTGACCTACTTTTTAAGATGTTCGCCATCTTTCAACAATATTAAATTAGAAGAGTACGACAGCTTGCTGAAATCAACACTAGAAAAAGCCCTCAATCTTTCCCTCAGCGACTCACAGTGGAAAAAGGCCTCCCTTCCTGTCAGACTCGGGGGCCTTGGCGTGCGCACAGCAACACAAATTGCTGTTCCAGCGTTCCTGTCCTCTTCAGTGGGGTCTGACAACTTGGTGAAGGAAATCCTACCTGAGCACCTAGTTCAACAGGCAGGGGTACATGATCCCAGCTTCACAGACTGCACAACCAAATGGGTCTCTCTCGCAGGACCAGCACCCCAACCACCGCCTTCTGAAGCCCATAAGCAATCTAGCTGGGATCGCCCCATTGCCGACCAAGAAGCTGCGACTTTACTAGAAGCTGCGACAACACCACATGAGACTGCCCGACTTAGAGCTGTAGCAGCTCCCCATGCAGGTGATTTCCTATTAGCAACCCCAATGTCAGCAACCGGCACCCGTCCCACTCCGCAGGCCCTCCGAATTGCCGTAGCTCTCCGCCTCGCTGCCCCAATCCACACCGAATACAGGTGTATTTGCGGCGAGGCAGAGGCCGACAGATACGGTCGGCATGGCCTTCTCTGCCAAAGGACAGGAGGATGGCATGCAAGACACGGTGAGATCAATGACATTATTAAGAGAAGCCTTACCACAGCCGGTTGTCCAGCAGAGAGAGAGCCCCGTTACCTAATGTCCCGCAACTCTGATGAGCCTGTCGGTCGCCCAGACGGAATCACGGTGAACCCCTGGAAGAATGGTAGACAGTTGGTGTGGGACTACACTTGCGTTTCAACTTTAGCCAATACCTATGTTGACTTCAGTGCTACACAAGCAGGAGGAGCTGCCAATCACCGGGAAGCTGCCAAGTCACGTAAATACAGAGACCTTGAGCACCACTACAATTTTGTCCCCATTGCCTCAGAGACACTTGGTGCCTGGGGTAAAAATGCTACTAGCTTTTTGAAGGAGTTGGGGTCTAAGCTAATCGAAACAACTAGAGACCCTAGAGCTGCCAGTTTTTTTTTCAGCGCCTTAGTGTAGCAATCCAGAGAGGAAATGCTCACTGCATCCATGGTTCCTGCCCGCCATCTGAGGAGCTGGAGGAGCTGTTCAACTTGTGACAAACAGCCTTGTTACCTGCATGTAATCAATATTGTAAGTTTTTTTGTGTAATGAAATTTTCAAATAAAGTTAGATAGATATACACACATACCAAAAGAATAGGGGTGGTAGGAGAAGAAAATATCAAAGTGTTCAGTGAGGATCCACAAGGTCTTCTCTGAGTACTCTTTATTTTCTTCTCCGAGGCTATGGGTCCCTACACTTGCACACCAGAGGTGGTACCCCTTATATATATATATATATATATATATATATATATATATATATATATATATATATATATATATATATATATATATATATATATATATATATATATATATATATATATATATATATATATATATATATATATATATATATATATATATTGTTACGGTGCCCTCTCCTATTTCTTTCGTTTGCCGGCTTAAAGAGTCATATCAGCTCTCCCTACTGATTCTCTGAGGTTCAGGGAGTCTATTGACATTTGTGGCGACCAGACCGGCTGCCAGTAAAAGGAAGGAAGTTATATTATAAGTTGTAAATAAAGGAAAATTAGCGCCCTGTTATAAAATGAAACAGTATCCCCTACGGCAGATATGACCTTTTGGAAGGGACATTAGCCGATCGCGGATTGGCCGACGTGGGTCGCGGGCGACCAATCAGGGCCCGCCATGACGTCACCGAGTGCCCCGGGCGGTGCCAACGTCAGAGTTGTTCTGACCTTGGAAGCGACAGGACGCGCCTCGGTCTGCTCTCAAGGATTGGAGGCTCTGCAAGCCTTGTTCAGTGGATTGAGCTGGCCATCTCAGCCCATCATAGTTATTGGAGACCCTGCGCTTCTGGGAAGCAAAAGAGGAACCAAGTTCAGTGAGCAGAGAAGTGCCAAACTTGGAAAATAGTTGGCGACGACGCTGGGCGGCGCCGCTGGCTGGACGTTGAGGTCTGGAAGGTGGGCGGGCAGGCCTAGCTGTGACTGGGGTCACATCCACTGAGAATCTTGGAAGGACGACACCGTGCCTAGGACAAGGAGCAACGCCTTGTGGGAGAGGCGAGTGTGGGGAAAATAGTGATTAGCTCAGCGCCCATCGATGAACCAGGATTGGGGCAGCTGAATCTCAGGGATTGGAACGGGGACGACGCGAAGGCTTCACGACACCTGAGGACCTGTGGAACGTCCTGGATCGTCAAGGATCGACCCAAGGAAGCGTGGGAACCTCACACCATCGAGGGACAGGCGTCGTGAGCCAGGAATGTAAGGTAGATCATTTTCCCTCCCATTACCCCTTGTATGAGTAGGCTAGTTAGGCCACAATATTTACTTGTGTATGTGGCAGCAAGACTTGATTACTTTAATAGTAGAATAGGCTGCAAGGCAGCTTGAGTCCAGGACTGTCAGAGAGGACAGTGTGTATAGATGGCAGGACAGTGAAGAAGAGGTGCCGACGTGGTGAAGAGGCCCTCCTGTGAGAGTGTGAGACTCCTGTCTTTCTGCCCAGTTGAAGGAGGGTTGGAGGTCGTGGAAAAAGAGGCTGACGATCTCCAGACTCATTATCCATATTCATGTATTACTTGTGATTGTGTGTGTGAGTTCATGTAATTTGCATCAGTAAATCCACACATTTTATTACTGTGTTTGAGTGTGCCTCCATTTATGATATTTCTCTATGAGCATACATTTCTGGCTACAAACAATATATAATACACCCACTGAACTGCATTGCTGGGGTGCAGATATAATAACCCAGCTGGCGACCTTGCTAAGAGGAAGATAGAGAAGACAGGCGGGAAAGGAGTTCCTGCAACCTTTTTTTGTCTGGCAGGCAAGACTCAGGGAGGTTATGGTTATAGGTCAGCCTGAGTCTTCCTTCACTCCCCCACGGGTCTAGGCCGGAACTGTTAACAGCAGTTTCCCCGTGTTTGACTGAAGGGCTTCCAGGGTGAATCAGTGGCACCCCTTTGTGGTGGAAGCAAAGACCTGCGGAGGTGGGCATTGTTGGTCCTCTCTTGTGTGACCAAGGAGTCTCCGGTCAATCCAGGGAGTCGGAGGGGCTGAGTATTTGGGCCTTTTGAGCCCCTAGCAGTTAAGTGTTAGCAGAGCCCCGGACCACCCACCCCCACGTGACAAGAGAACTGGCGACCTCGCCAGGATTCGAACCCCAGTAGCCAAGAACTGGGAACTTCGCCAGGAAGCGTGGATCAAGCTACAGTGTGGACCAAATTTCAAGACAAGTGTTGTCAGGGTACTAATACAGTGTGGCCAGTGAATTCGGTGGTACTGTTACTCAACCAGCTAAGGGACTGAAACGGTAAAATTAGTGCCTACTAACTTGTCTGTGCTGTCGTGTATGCTTGATGATATAGAGATGGAGGAAGACAAAGTAAAGAAATTTATTGACACAAGGGACGAGAGAATTTTGGAAGAGTGTACCAAGGCCCAGCTCCAACAAGTGGCAAACCACTTTGGGATCAGGTTGAGGACGACTAAGGTAGCGGAGCGAAGGATAGAGATCATGGCACAGCTCACAGCTCGAGAGGAGGCGACCGGAGAGGAGCCATCTCAAGAGGAGCCGTCCCGAGGAGAGCCGTCGCAAGGTGAACCGTCCCAACTAGGTCCTCCCCAAGCGCCTACCAGTGTGGAGAGAATTCACAGTGAACATGGGAGCAGTGGAAGGTCCAGCTGTAGTAAGAGGAGCCTGCAACTGGAAATAATGAAGATGCAACTGGAAGCCCAGCTGCGACGAGAGGAGAGAGAAGCACAAATGCAGCGAGAGGAGCGAGAAGCTCGGCTGCAGCGAGAAGAAGGAGAGAGACAACTGCGACTGGAGGAGATAAAGGCAAAGAAAGAAGTCGAATTGCGTCGCGTTGAACGTGGTCTGCCCTCACTACCTGCACGGCGGGGTGACCTCAAGGTAAGGGAACGTGACTTACCTACGTTCGAACCACAAGAAGCTGAGGCGTTCTTCGAACACTTTGAACGGATAGCGACTCTGAAGGAGTGGCCGGAAGATGATTGGGCTGCTCTGGTCCAGGGCAGGTTGACTGGTGAGGCCCGGGAAGCCTATAACATGCTGGACCTAGAGGAGTGTACTAGTTATGACGCGATTAAGAATGCGGTTCTCCACTCATTCCGGCTGACTCCGGAGATGTACCGGAAGCGGTTCAGAGAGTGTACAAGAGCGTCGGAAAAGACTTACGCCGAGACCGCCAGGGATATGGAACGGAAATTCCTACGATGGTTGAAGGCGGAGGAAGCGGAGTCGGTGGATGATATCAAACGACTGATAGTGATGGAGAAGTTCATGCCGGTGCTCCATCCTGAGTTGCGAGTAAGGGTGAGAGAAGCAGGTATTAAGGACCTGAAGGCTGCAGCGGACCGAGCCGACATGCTGGAGGAGGCACTACATATCAGGAGGGAGGGGCTGCCCAGACACTCGCCTTACCCCAGGTCGGGAGGGAACTTTAGGAGTTCAGGAGGAGCGAGGACGAGTGGGGACTCTCCCATGAGTAGTGTGCCCGATGAAGTGACGCGGTTCAAGAGCTCAAGAGACGCGGGGAGGAAGCCCCAAGCTGTGAGCAGTGGACCTAACTCGGGAGCGAGTGCTGCAGTCCCGGATACGACGACAGGGAGTCCAAGGAGGACCCAGGGGACGTCTGCAAGTGGTACCGCCAGAGTGACTAGCGAGTGGCCGCCCAGGGGAGGTGGCCGATGCTACAACTGTGGTGTGAGAGGACACTATGCCCGCGAGTGTGAGGAGCACCAAAGGAATGTAGGATTAATGTTGGAAGAGGAGAGAGTGTTCGTTCACACCCCATATTATAGTGGACCCAACGTGAATGGTTGGGAAATGAAGTTGGGTGAACATCCCTTCGTTTTCGGGGCCAACGTGAAGTTTGGAAAGTCAGACCCAGTGGAGGTTGCCGTGCTTCGAGATACGGGTGCTGACATAAGTATGGTGACCAGGAGTATTCTCCCCAAGGAATTTAATGATTCACCTGTGGGAGTGGTGAGGATACGCAGTGTGGGGGAGGAATACAGGTTGCCACTTCACGAAGTACAGCTGATTGCCGACTGCGGAGTCGAGAAAGCTATAGTAGCTGTAGCCCCTAAGTTACCCCTAGAGCATGTACAGATGGTGCTGGGTAATGACCTCGGAGGAGGCAGGATACAACCCGATTGGGCCAGGAGAGCCTATGTTGCAAGCAGCGGTACAACCCTGCCGGGTGAGGTATCGGTCGTTCCAGATGGTAGTGAGGAAGCCGATTTCGCCAGGGGAAACGTCGCCAGAGACGACGACAACGAGGGCGAGAGTGCAGAGAGGTCGTCGGAGGTTGTGGAAAACCCCGACGAGGACCTCCGACTAAGCCTGATGATGCGTGTGGAGGAGTGGCGAGGAGCAGCTGTACAAACGCCTGGGGCGGTGAAGAGGCTGCAGACCGCACTCCCTCCATACAGAAACGTGAATAAAGTAAGCTCAGTGGATGAGCGAACGGCGGTGAGGGGCAGAGTGGAGGAGCCACGACGTAGTGCGCCTTATGCCGGCCAGATGAATAGTGGTAGGTGCAAGATGAACCACCGTGGTGAGGTGAGCCACAGGGAGGTGGATGAGACCAACCACGAACCGAAGAAGACGTCTGCAGGGAAGAGAATCTCATGGAGGAGTGAAGATGTTCGTCGGGGACGAAGGAGCGAGTGGTGTAGGAAGGGCAATTTGAAGAAAACAGGGAATAGGTACTCCCAGGGTAGGCGCCAGCCTAACCAGAGGGGCATTCGGCCATCGCAAAAGCCTAGTGTGGAAGAGAGGAAGCTGCTGGATGGAGTACAGGTTACAAGTGCCACTGTGAGGAGACAACGCACCTACGGGAGAAGAGGAACCGAGAAGAGAGAAGATTGGCGAAGAGGAGATCATGAGAGGAAACATGGAGTACCTGTAGGACGCAGTGGAAATGCAAGACTATCTCGGAGTGCACGACGCGGTGGAGGCGCTGCATGCACTGAATCTTACAGTGGTAACGAGCCGTGGGAGTACACTCGTAGCCACGGAGAGGGGATTTCTTGTAGGTGTTCAGGGAACACCCATCACACCCGGTACTATGCGAGGTGGAGATACAATGAGGCAAGTGACTGGCAAGGTGGTACGAGCCACGTCACCAACTGGAGGAGTGACACTTCAGGAACGGAGGGAGCAAGAGTATAGATTGCCCTCTTGAGTGCTGCTCTTCCGATATGACTCTTATTTTAAGGGGAGGGGTATGTTACGGTGCCCTCTCCTATTTCTTTCGTTTGCCGGCTTAAAGAGTCATATCAGCTCTCCCTACTGATTCTCTGAGGTTCAGGGAGTCTATTGACATATGTGGCGACCAGACCGGCTGCCAGTAAAAGGAAGGAAGTTATATTATAAGTTGTAAATAAAGGAAAATTGGCGCCCTGTTATAAAATGAAACAGTATCCCCTACGGCAGATATGACCTTTTGGAAGGGACATTAGCCGATCGCGGATTGGCCGACGTGGGTCGCGGGCGACCAATCAGGGCCCGCCATGACGTCACCAAGTGCCCCGGGCGGCGCCAACGTCAGAGTTGTTCTGACCTTGGAAGCGACAGGACGCGCCTCGGTCTGCTCTCAAGGATTGGAGGCTCTGCAAGCCTTGTTCAGTGGATTGAGCTGGCCATCGCAGCCCATCATAGTTATTGGAGACCCTGCGCTTCTGGGAAGCAAAAGAGGAACCAAGTTCAGTGAGCAGAGAAGTGCCAAACTTGGAAAATAGTCGCCGACGACGCTGGGCGGCGCCGCTGGCTGGACGTTGAGGTCTGGAAGGTGGGCGGGCAGGCCTAGCTGTGACTGGGGTCACATCCACTGAGAATCTTGGAAGGACGACACCGTGCCTAGGACAAGGAGCAACGCCTTGTGGGAGAGGCGAGTGTGGGGAAAATAGTGAATAGCTCAGCGCCCATCGATGAACCAGGATTGGGGCAGCTGAATCTCAGGGATTGGAATGGGGACGACGCGAAGGCTTCACGACAGCTGAGGACCTGTGGAACGTCCTGGATCGTCAAGGATCGACCCAAGGAAGCGTGGGAACCTCACACCATCGAGGGACAGGCGTCGTGAGCCAGGAATGTAAGGTAGATCATTTTCCCTCCCATTACCCATTGTATGAGTAGGCTAGTTAGGCCACAATATTTACTTGTGTATGTGGCAGCAAGACTTGATTACTTTAATAGTAGAATAGGCTGCAAGGCAGCTTGAGTCCAGGACTGTCAGAGAGGACAGTGTGTATGTATGGCAGGACAGTGAAGAAGAGGTGCCGACGTGGTGAAGAGGCCCTCCTGTGAGAGTGTGAGACTCCTGTCTTTCTGCCCAGTTGAAGGAGGGTTGGAGGTCATGGAAGAAGAGGCTGACGATCTCCAGACTCATTATCCATATTCATGTATTACTTGTGATTGTGTGTGTGTGTTCATGTAATTTGCATTAGTAAATCCACACATTTTATTACTGTGTTTGAGTGTGCCTCCATTTATGATATTTCTCTATGAGCATACATTTCTGGCTACAAACAATATATAATACACCCACTGAACTGCATTGCTGGGGTGCAGATATAATAACCCAGCTGGCGACCTTGCTAAGAGGAAGATAGAGAAGACAGGCGGGAAAGGAGTTCCTGCAACCTTTTTTTGTCTGGCAGGCAAGACTCAGGGAGGTTATGGTTATAGGTCAGCCTGAGTCTTCCTTCACTCCCCCACGGGTCTAGGCCGGAACTGTTAACAGCAGTTTCCCCGTGTTTGACTGAAGGGCTTCCAGGGTGAATTAGTGGCACCCCTTTGTGGTGGAAGCAAAGACCTGCGGAGGTGGGCATTGTTGGTCCTCTCTTGTGTGACCAAGGAGTCTCCGGTCAATCCAGGGAGTCGGAGGGGCTGAGTATTTGGGCCTTTTGAGCCCCTAGCAGTTAAGTGTTAGCAGAGCCCCGGACCACCCAACCCCCACGTGACAATATATATATATATATATATATATATATATATATATATATATATATATATATATATATATATATATATATATATATATATATATATATATATATTATATATATATATATATATATATATATATATATATATATATATATATATATATATATATATATATATATATATATATATATATATATATACGAGGCATCTCCTATCTAAACACAAAGATTAATCCAGTGTAATTGGCCTATTATGTTGGACATTGTCTTCTGTGTTGGCATCGATATGTTCTTGTCTTGTCCTTACTCTCATGGTGGGTAGAGTAAATAGTTCCGTGATTTGGGTGTTCATGGTAGGTCGCTCTATTCTTATGTGAATTGCCTCAAGAATTTGTAATCTTCTTGCATCTTGGGTTTTGTCTATTATGCAGGTATTCTTGTTCAACATTTCTCTTGTTAGAGTAATGTCATGGGCTTGTCTCATGTGATTCCTAGGGGCACCAGATTGAAGATGGCATGTCAAACGCCTCGTCAGCTTGGTCGACGTCATTCCTATGTACTTATATTGAAGGTTACATCCTTCGTGGGGGCAAGTGTACATGTGTACAACGCTTGACTGCTGTAGAGGGTTCTCTGTCGTCTTCGGGCTGTTTTTGATAAGGAGTTCGGAAGTCTTTTTGGTTTTGTAGAATATTATCAGGTTTATGTTTTGGTTAGGAGTAGTGCTTTTTACTCCTTTACGGATTATTTCTTTCATTATTCTTTCCTCTTTTATATGTTCACTGTGCATGGTTGATTTGTAATATAATTTTATTGGGGGTGTTGTGGTTTCTGTTCTGGGTTCTGAATTATACCAACGGTCCAAGTGTCCAAGAACTTCTTTTCCACAGCCCATAAAACGGAGGAAAGGGTCCTGAAAGATATTGTCAGTAGAAACGTTATCCCTACAGACAAAAATCAAAAGATACAACTGACAATTTACTATAAAACCAAAAAAAGGCCAGCCAACTCATGAGAAACTCTCCAGACACAAAGCAGAACGTTTTAGAAGAGACCAACGTCGTCTATGCCTTCAAATGCCCTCTTGGGGATTGTAAGCCTCAAAAAACTCAGTATATAGGCAAGACAACAACATCTCTTTCCAGGCGTTTAACGATGCATAAGCAACAGGGCTCCATTAAGGAACATATAGCCTCTTCCCACAACCAAACCATAACCAGAGAAATCTTAGCAAACAACACAGAAATCATCGATAGATACAGCGATAGCAGTCGGCTCGATGTCTGCGAGGCACTACACATCAAGAAGTCAACACCAGCAATCAACAGCCAATTAATGCACAACTATATTCTACCCACTTCAAGACTCCGCTCCAATATAGAAGCATCAAGAAATATGGGCCAATAAAAATAGGCCTTCTGCAGTTACCTACTTTTAATACCTGTTTGTATTTCATTGTTTCGTGTTCTGTCTTGTGTTAAAAGTTTATTTTCACCTCATCCAAAACTATTGTAACATGTCACTTCACCCAAATGTAGGTATAAAAACTCGAAAGATGTTTAAGCTCTATTCAGTTTCAGTTGTGTGTATTTGTGTAAACTAAAGTCTTTGAAAATGTAATAAGTTTTACGAAACGCGCTCAAGTGTCGCGTCAGACTAGAAATAAAAATGAATTTTGGAGAATTGATCTTTGAATTACCATCAACAGTGAAAAGAAACGTAAGAAAGATGGAGAAAATTCGTGTTAGAATTATTAATCTTACTTTTTCGGTCATATTTAATAATATATGTCTACAAGAAAGACTGCTATCAAAATATACTAATATTAAAACGCACGACCCAGCAGCAAGGAATCAAGCCTTCACGATAAAATATCGCCAAGGTCTGATTCGTGATCAGATATACAAAGCAGAAAATGAAATCAAAGACAACAAAGCGCAACTACTTCATGCTATAAATGAATGGAGAAACAGCAACATCGACGAAAGTCTCCGTACTCGCATTGAACAACACCTCGACATCCTCACAGACCGACATCCCCTCAGCACTGAAACAAGGATAATCAAGAAACTAACAACGTTATATGGAGGACCTATGGCAATTCCACGACCAAGAGATGGCTTCCTGAACCTTGCAGGAATCAACCTCACTGAGGACCAAGTCAATCTCTTAAATCTGGATATAAACTGTCACGTTATGTCCAGACCGAGTGAGATGGCCCGGAAAGTAGAGTTGGAGATTCTGTTGGACGATATATTCGACCTTGAAGCACAAAAGAAGGTCACCACCAAAGATACCTTACAAGCAGGACTTATTGCGGAAGGAGGAAAGAATCGAGGCAACTACAGAAGCACCATACAGTCCCCCGAGCTCAAAGCGGCAGCTAAGAGCCTTCGTGAGGACAAGGAGATAGTTGTCAGGAGAGGCGACAAGTCGCCAGTATACGTCATTCTTAAAAAAGACGAATATCTGGCGAAAATGAACCTCATACTCTCTGACCAAACTAAATTCTGAAGGGTAACGAAGGACACTACAACCGAACTGAAAGCAAAGGTCAACAAATTGATCGAAACTGTGAACGCCAAGAAATCTGGACTCCACCTGCCAAAGATTATTGGGGAATATAAACCTGGATATGCGTATGGAAACGTCAAGACACACAAGCCTGGAAACCCACTTCGGCCAATCATCAGCCAGATACCCACACCCACGTACAGACTGGCGAAACGACTCAACGGTTTGCTGACTCCTTATGTCCCTTGCGCCTTCAGCCTGAAGTCTCCAAAGGACTTGTTGACTTGCTGCGGGGAACACGGGCCACAGGGATAAGAGCCTCGTTGGACGTAGAATCTCTGTTTACCAACGTACCTGTGGATGAAACAATCGGGATGATAGCCGACAGAGTGTACCGTGATCCTGCCTGTACTCCTCTTGACATACTAGAAAACAGTCTAAGGAAACTACTCCAAGCTTGTACTAAAGAGGCACCCTTCTTGAGCCCGGATGGACACATGTATAAGCAAGTAGATGGGGTCGCCATGGGTTCTCCCCTTGGTGTCCTGTTTGCAATCTTCTACATGGGTACCATCGAGCAAAAAGTCTTAGTCGACATGAACTTGAAACCGGCCATATACTGCAGGTATGTTGACGACATTTTTTCACACGTACCTGATGTCAGACATCTGCAGGAGCTGAAGGAGGCATTTGAACAGAATTCTGTGTTGCGTTTCATTTACGAGATGGAGAAGGATGGGAAGCTGCCCTTTCTAGATGTAACAGTCATGGAAAGGAATGGAGTTTTCCACACTGCAGTCAACACTAAGGAAACAGACATAGGAATGTGCCTGAATGCCAACAGTGACTGCCCCGACAGGTACAAGAGGAGTGTTGTTAACGCTTATGTCGACCGTGCCCTCAGCCACAGCTCAGAATGGAAGCAAGTCGACGAAGAACTCTGAAGGATAAGGCAGGTCCTAGTCAACAACGGATTCTCCAACGGTTTCGTGGAAGACATCATAAGAAGGAAAGTGAAACGCCATGCAACCTCTGAAGAGACAACTAACACAACACCTATACCCCCTATTAGACTATTTTACAGGAACTTCTTTTCCACAGACCATAAAACGGAGGAAAGGGTCCTGAAAGATATTGTCAGTAGAAACGTTATCCCTACAGACAAAAATCAAAAGATACAACTGACAATTTACTATAAAACCAAAAAAACGGCCAGCCTACTCATGAGAAACTTTCCAGACACAAAGTAGAACGTTTTAAAAAGAGACCAACGTCGTCTATGCCTTCAAATGCCCTCTTGGGGATTGTAAGCCTCAAAAAACTCAGTATATTGGCAAGACAACAACATCTCTTTCCAGGCGTTTAACAATGCATAAGCAACAGGGCTCCATTATGGAACATATAGCCTCTTCCCACAACCAAACCATCACCAGAGAAATCTTAGCAAACAACACAGAAATCATCGATAGGTACAGCGATAGCAGGTGGCTCGACGTCTGTGAGGCACTACACATCAAGAAGTCAACACCAGCAATCAACAGCCAATTAATGCACAACTATATTCTACCCACTTCAAGACTACGCTCCAATATAGAAGCATCAAGAAATATGGGCCAATAAAAATAGGCCTTCTGCAGTTACCTACTTTTAATACCTGTTTGTATTTCATTGTTTCGTGTTCTGTCTTGTGTTAAAAGTTTGTTTTCACCTCATCCAAAACTATTGTGACATGTCACTTCACCCAAATGTAGGTATAAAAACTCGAAAGATGTTTAAGCTCTATTCAGTTTCAGTTGTGTGTGTTTGTGTAAACTAAAGTCTTTGAAAATGTAATAAGTTTTACGAAACACTCTCAAGTGTCGTGTCAGACTAGAAATAAAAATGAATTTTGGAGAATTGATCTTTGAATTACCATCAACAGTGAAAAGAAACGTAAGAAAGATCGAGAAAATTCGTGTTAGAATTATTAATCTTACTTTTTCGGTCATATTTAATAATATATGTCTACAGGAAAGACTGCTACCAATATATATATATATATATATATATATATATATATATATATATATATATATATATATATATATATATATATATATATATATACATATATATATATATATATATATATATATATATATATATATATATATATATATATATATATATATACATATATGCGAACAAGCCTGAATGGTCCCCAGGACAATATGCAACTGAAAACTCACACCCCAGAAGTGACTCGAACCCATACTCCCAGAAGCAACGCAACTGGTATGTACAAGACGCCTTAATCCACTTGACCATCACGACCGGACATAATGAGGTGATAGCCGAGGCTATTTGAACCACCCCACCGCCGGCACTCGGATAGTAATCTTGGGCATAGCATTTTACCAAATCACCTCATTCTTTGGGGCACACGTGAGGAACACAAATGCGAACAAGCCTGAATGGTCCCCAGGACAATATGCAACTGAAAACTCACACCCCAGAAGTGACTCGAACCCATACTCCCAGAAGCAACGCAACTGGAATGTACAAGACGCCTTAATCCACTTGACCATCACGACCGGACATAATGAGGTGATAGCCGAGGCTATTTGAACCACCCCACCGCCGGCACTCGGATAGTAATCTTGGGCATAGCATTTTACCAAATCACCTCATTCTTTGGGGCACACGTGAGGAACACAAATGCGAACAAGCCTGAATGGTCCCCAGGACAATATGCAACTGAAAACTCACACCCCAGAAGTGACTCGAACCCATACTCCCAGAAGCAACGCAACTGGTATGTACAAGACGCCTTAATCCACTTGACCATCACGACCGGACATAATGAGGTGATAGCCGAGGCTATTTGAACCACCCCACCGCCGGCACTCGGATAGTAATCTTGGGCATAGCATTTTACCAAATCACCTCATTCTTTGGGGCACACGTGAGGAACACAAATGCGAACAAGCCTGAATGGTCCCCAGGACAATATGCAACTGAAAACTCACACCCCAGAAGTGACTCGAACCCATACTCCCAGAAGCAACGCAACTGGTATGTACAAGACGCCTTAATCCACTTGACCATCACGACCGGACATAATGAGGTGATAGCCGAGGCTATTTGAACCACCCCACCGCCGGCACTCGGATAGTAATCTTGGGCATAGCATTTTACCAAATCACCTCATTCTTTGGGGCACACGTGAGGAACACAAATGCGAACAAGCCTGAATGGTCCCCAGGACAATATGCAACTGAAAACTCACACCCCAGAAGTGACTCGAACCCATACTCCCAGAAGCAACGCAACTGGTATGTACAAGACGCCTTAATCCACTTGACCATCACGACCGGACATAATGAGGTGATAGCCGAGGCTATTTGAACCACCCCACCGCCGGCACTCGGATAGTAATCTTGGGCATAGCATTTTACCAAATCACCTCATTCTTTGGGGCACACGTGAGGAACACAAATGCGAACAAGCCTGAATGGTCCCCAGGACAATATGCAACTGAAAACTCATTATGTCATTATGTCCGGTCGTGATGGTCAAGTGGATTAAGGCGTCTTGTACATACCAGTTGCGTTGCTTCTGGGAGTATGGGTTCGAGTCACTTCTGGGGTGTGAGTTTTCAGTTGCATATTGTCCTGGGGACCATTCAGGCTTGTTCGCATTTGTGTTCCTCACGTGTGCCCCAAAGAATGAGGTGATTTGGTAAAATGCTATGCCCAAGATTACTATCCGAGTGCCGGCGGTGGGGTGGTTCAAATAGCCTCGGCTATCACCTCATTATGTCCGGTCGTGATGGTCAAGTGGATTAAGGCGTCTTGTACATACCAGTTGCGTTGCTTCTGGGAGTATGGGTTCGAGTCACTTCTGGGGTGTGAGTTTTCAGTTGCATATTGTCCTGGGGACCATTCAGGCTTGTTCGCATTTGTGTTCCTCACGTGTGCCCCAAAGAATGAGGTGATTTGGTAAAATGCTATGCCCAAGATTACTATCCGAGTGCCGGCGGTGGGGTGGTTCAAATAGCCTCGGCTATCACCTCATTATGTCCAGTCGTGATGGTCAAGTGGATTAAGGCGTCTTGTACATACCAGTTGCGTTGCTTCTGGGAGTATGGGTTCGAGTCACTTCTGGGGTGTGAGTTTTCAGTTGCATATTGTCCTGGGGACCATTCAGGCTTGTTCGCATTTGTGTTCCTCACGTGTGCCCCAAAGAATGAGGTGATTTGGTAAAATGCTATGCCCAAGATTACTATCCGAGTGCCGGCGGTGGGGTGGTTCAAATAGCCTCGGCTATCACCTCATTATGTCCGGTCGTGATGGTCAAGTGGATTAAGGCGTCTTGTACATACCAGTTGCGTTGCTTCTGGGAGTATGGGTTCGAGTCACTTCTGGGGTGTGAGTTTTCAGTTGCATATTGTCCTGGGGACCATTCAGGCTTGTTCGCATTTGTGTTCCTCACGTGTGCCCCAAAGAATGAGGGGATTTGGTAAAATGCTATGCCCAAGATTACTATCCGAGTGCCGGCGGTGGGGTGGTTCAAATAGCCTCGGCTATCACCTCATTATGTCCTGTCATGATGGTCAAGTGGATTAAGGCGTCTTGTACATACCAGTTGCGTTGCTTCTGGGAGTATGGGTTCGAGTCACTTCTGGGGTGTGAGTTTTCAGTTGCATATTGTCCTGGGGACCATTCAGGCTTGTTCGCATTTGTGTTCCTCACGTGTGCCCCAAAGAATGAGGTGATTTGGTAAAATGCTATGCCCCAGATTACTATCCGAGTGCCGGCGGTGGGGTGGTTCAAATAGCCTCGGCTATCACCTCATTATGTCCGGTCGTGATGGTCAAGTGGATTAAGGCGTCTTGTACATACCAGTTGCGTTGCTTCTGGGAGTATGGGTTCGAGTCACTTCTGGGGTGTGAGTTTTCAGTTGCATATTGTCCTGGGGACCATTCAGGCTTGTTCGCATTTGTGTTCCTCATGTGTGCCCCAAAGAATGAGGTGATTTGGTAAAATGCTATGCCCAAGATTACTATCCGAGTGCCGGCGGTGGGGTGGTTCAAATAGCCTCATCTATCACCTCATTATGTCCGGTCGTGATGGTCAAGTGGATTAAGGCGTCTTGTACATACCAGTTGCGTTGCTTCTGGGAGTATGGGTTCGAGTCACTTCTGGGGTGTGAGTTTTCAGTTATATATACATATATATATATATATATATATATATATATATATATATATATATATATATATATATATATATATTGGTAGCAGTCTTTCCTGTAAACATATATTATTTATTTATTTATTTATTTTTCCTAGGTGAAGAGAGATGTCGCTCCCAGGAGATATTTGCAACATCTGTGGTTGGATCTCATCGCCACACTTTGTGCATTTAATCTTATTGCTGCTTCTCTTGTGGGGAAACTCTATGTGTTCAATCTATTGGACTTCACAGGAGAACCTGTGGCTGAGGTAAGCCCTTATTTTATTTTATTTATTTGTTTATTTATTTATTTATTTATTTATTTATTTATTTATTTATTTATGCATATTTATTTCAAAATGAGAAATATTAAGATGGTTTCTCTATCTTCATGAGGGTGAGGGAGTCCGTATATAATTATATGTTAATTATATGTTATTGCCTAGGTTCTGTTACAGCCATACATAGACCTATAGCATACAGCTATGTAATTGTTGATAGGAACCACTCAGGCATTGATAAATTTACTTATTTTGGTGGGGACAGTGTCACACATTTCATGGAGCGAGTTGCCACCAAATAGGAAATTATCTGATCCAGCCTGCCCAAATATGAAATAGACATGTCTCCTGAGGATATGGTTCATTTTAGGAGACAGACACACTGCCAGTTTTGTGAGGAGGTATTTACCCCCCACCAATTTCAAGGTTCAACACCATGATCACCTTAGAGAAAAGCTCAATTATATTGGAGCTCTATGTTATTACTGCAACCTCTGCCACAGGGATGCTCTAGAGAGTTTAGTCCTAATTGCTCACAATATGTCTTATGACATGGGCTTAATTTTGAGGGAGTTTGCCATGGGTTCAAATATTAAGAGCAATATCCTCATGAGGCAGGGGACTAAATATCTTAAGGTAGAAACAGGCAACCTTAAATTTCTTGATTCACTGGCTTTTATTACAGGAAGTCTTTCGTCCCTAGCAAAGACCCACATTGTTTCAGCCAACCCCTTAACATTCACTCACACAATGATAAAAGAGTCCGAAGAGAGTCACCACCTACTCTTAAACGGTAAGCAGTTTTTCCCTTATGAATATGTCACAAAAATCAGCTGCTTTAATGATGCAACACTCCCCTATGGAAATGTTTTACAGCTCCCTAAACAAATCAACCATCACTTTGGATGAATATAGACATTCTAAATTAGTATGGGAGGCAACAGGGTGTAGGTCATTAAAGGACTATCTCCTTTTTTATTTGAAGTGTAACGTTGGTTTACTGGCTGACATTTTTACCCACCATAGGGTAATTTTAAATGGTATCTATTCATTAGAAATGACCCATTACTGTAGCCTTTCGGGCTACTCCTACGACTGCTTCTTGAAAAGCAGCAAAATATTGTTGGAGTGAAATGCAGATGTGACGTTTCACAATCTTTTGTCACAAAACATACGAGGGGGTTTTACAACTGCAGTTAGGAGTTATGCCAGAGCTAACAACCGCTACATCAACCCATCTTTTAACCCCCAGAAGGATAGATCTTCATTCCTACAGTATTTAGATTTCAACTCACTTTATGGGAGTTGTATGACTAAGAAATTGCCCTATGGGGATCTAAGAAGGTTGTCATCTGATGAGATGAACTCCTTCATTAGAGAAGGGAAGATAATGACAGAACAACCATTCTCTTCTAACAAAGGGTACTGGCTCTTAATTGACACCAAACACATAAGACCTGAAATAGCTAGATTAACAGATGATCTACCCCTATGTTTACACCATAGGGGGATAAGTATGGAGAATATCTCACCATTTAGTAGGGGACTTCTGGAAACAAATAACATTACAAAGCTCCCTAAAAAAAATATAAATCTGGTTGGGGATCATCTCCCCCAGAAACATTATTTCATATCTCTACACCTCTTACAGCTATTTATTGAGATAGGTCTTGAAGTAGAGGCTATACATGCTATTTATGAGTTCTGCCAGTCAGATTTTATGGCGGAATTTGTTAACACCAACGTTAACAATAGAAATGCCTCCACCAGTAACGATAGGAAAACACTATTTAAACTGTTAACTAATAGTGTTTTTGGTAAAACACTACTGAACCCAGCCTGTTATGCTGTTGACACCAAGCTAGTGACTTCAGCTAGGGTCTTTTTACGGGAGGTGAAGAATCCATGCTTTAAACGTATGGTACATTTAGGTGACAATAAATTATTGTCCATCAGTTCCAGACCATTCATTAAAATTACTCACCCTAATTACATTGGGTTCCAGATTCTTGAGCTAGCAAAATACAGTTTGTACCATTTTTGGTACAGGGTACTTAAGAAGCACTATACAGATAGGGCAGCACTGATATACAGTGATATAGATAGTTTCATCTTCAGTTTAATGACAGATGATGTCTTTAACGAGATGGGGGAGAACCCCTTAAGTCATGGATGGATACCAGTAACTTCCCTGAAACTCACCCATTGTATGATCCTTTTAAAAAGGGTGTTTTAGAACTTTTAGAAGTCAGAGGTTTCAGACAGACACATCTTTGAAGTTGTAGCTCTCAAGCCCAAAATGTTTAGTTTGCTTTTGCAAGACAATTCTAATTCCATTACCGCCAAGAGTATCCCCCGCGCTGTGCAAAGATCTTTAACACATAAGCATTTTAAAGAGACCCTACACAGTAATGGAGTAGTAAATACTTTTCAATATTCCCAAATTAAGAATGTAGGAGGGCAGATAGTCACCACCCATAATAGTAAGAGGGGGTTTAAGCGCATTTGATGATAAATGCTTTTACCTAAATAAATACAAAAGCCTAGGCTATGGACATCCAGACATACCACCTGAGCCCCACCCATCCGCCTCAGCCCAAGGGATGACCGCTAGAAGTGAAAGTGATGACGTCATCGAGCCGCAAGGAGAGGAAGGACGACACCTTTCCAGTGAGAGTGAATGCTATGACGTCAGTACCCCCTAGGAGAGGAAGAAACACAACACCCCATTCACCCTCTGGATGATGATGAGTCATCATCATCCCAGGATGGAGAGGAAGACCCCACAACGGACCTGTGGGCACGGAGGAGACATCTAGTTAGACACTATTATTGGGGGAGGGGGGATTTAGATTACGACTATGTTTAAGCCACTATGTACTTTGTTAATATAATGTATAAAACGTATGGGTTATTTCTTTTCACCCTCTTCTATTTTGAGTATATATATATATATCCTATATAGTCCTGGACATATATATGCACATAGCCCTGGGGGGCCATTCAGACTTGTTCGCTTATATAAGCACCTTTAAAATCAGTTTGGGGCGAGGGTCTGAGCCTCCCTTACGCCACAGTCGAGGTCGTCAGGTGCGAGGCGAGGGTACGGGGGGGACCTCTCTATTGTCACTCAAGGCCATTAGGTGCGAGGGGGGTATGGGGGGACCACCCTACTGAGAAGAACCTGTTTACCCCCACACCATAGAGGGTGTAACTGGCACTCCCCTGTGTTTATTATTCAAATTATATATAAACATTTTATGTACTTAGATATATCATATACTTTGCTGTATAAAGAACATGATCATTGTGCTACATAATGGATACCTTTCTACACTGTTTTTTGACCACTGCCACATCCACCTCTGATGACCTAATATGGAGTGGGGCTATCTGTCATCCCACCTCTGATTCCATTGTCTGATAAGTGTTCCTATCTGGCTCTAAATCTTCTACTGCATAGAGTACTTTACACTATACCTATTAGATCACTGCTACAAGGTAGTGTTAAACTATTAAAATTATTAACCACTGTACTGCACAACGTGTCTGCAGGCTGCCGATTGGGGGTGCACAATGCGCCTTGGGGTATTTTTATTTTTCACGTTGCCATCAAAACTGGCACATAGTGACGCAGGTACGAAATGGATGCCTGAGGGCCCCAGGAATCCGAAATGGATGCCTGAGGGCCCCAGTAATCCGAAATGGATGCCTGGGAATCCGCCATCGTTAAAAAAATACCAGCATGCCCCGCGGCCCGGGGAGCCTTAGTTTCAAAGCAACAACCATTTCTGATGCATCGTCTATGAGCTCCCACTCCACGGTCACCCGCGGTCATGGAAAATGACTCTGAGGAGGAGATACGCGACATTTTGTATTATGACGGTGCTATGGATGATGACTTAGACTATGATCCAGAGAAAGACCTTACACGGAGGTCTGATACGAGTAAGGGAGAGACTGAGGTGGATGATGTAGCGAGCGTGTATGGTACACTCGCCTCGCCCGGCCTGCCTCGCTGCCCTGGGTCAACAACATTACCATCACCACCACCATGTATGTCCCCAGACGCAAATTTATTCAGTGATAGTAGAGGCGACGAATCTTTCTTGGGCTTCAGTGACATAGGCTCCAATACAAGTAGTGTGGACGACCCAAATACGAGCAGCGAGAGTGTTACCAGGCGGGGTTTTGCTGCCTCAGCAACACATCTCAGCAGGCGGCAGTGTGTCTAGCAGCAACAGGACAATAACGACAGTGGCCCCCTCTACATCAGGTGTTCGTGGTAGGCCTACTATACTTAGATCAGCCTGATCTCCTACTATATCCTCTCGCAGATCCAGCATCAGATAATGTAGCCATATTTTTGGTGCTCATTGTGGTGATGGTCGTGGTGTTGGCACCAAAACCAAACCCCCGAGTGTACTTGTGTGGGAGGATTGTGCCACATTTGTGACTCAAATATCAACGTTTGATGCTACCGATGTTGGTGTTACACCATTATTCCAATATACAGGTGATGATACGGCAGAAATAGACTATTTCCTGGCGTAATTCGACAACGAATTCATGACCCATCTTGTGACTGAGACAAACCGATACACTCACAGCCTCATAGACGGCGGCATTTTACCTGCCTGATGCGTCATGCAATGGAAGGACACCACAATTGACGAAATGTACGTGTTTCTTGTACTCGGCATGATGATGAAGCATTCCGAGAAATCAGTTGTCCAGGATTATTGAAGCAAAGACAGCCTTGTTCCATCGTCCGTGTTCAACCGATATATGTCGCATGATAGGTTCCTGTTGAATCTTAGGTGCCTGCATATCGAGAATAATGGAAATGAGGACAGACAGGACAGACTGTTGAAGGTGCAGAAGGTGTTCAGTGACATGAGGCAAGTTCCTCGATTATTTTGTACCTGGACAGAATGTGGTAATCAACGAATCGCTTGTACTGTTCAAGGGGCGACTGGCATTCAAGCTGTACATCCCATCAAAGTGCCACCATTTTGGACTAAAATTTTTCGTGCTGTGCGATTGCGAGACTGGTATCGTCATGGACATGATTCTGTATTCTGGTACAGTCATCGACATTCCAGCTCAAGATCCACATGGGTTCTCTGGCAATGTCGTAAGAACCCTGATGGAACCGTTGCTAAACAGGGGCATATACTGTTCACCGACAACTATTACACCAGCCCCTTGTTGCCCAGATACCTCCTTGCCCACAACACCGGCGTATGTGGCACTGTGAAGGCCCACAGGAAGGAAATGCCAGTGTTTGGCATTGGTATAGCAGTGAGTGACTGCCAGCTGCGCAAGTGTGACAATATGCTCTCAGTGTGGTGGAGGGACAGACGCGAGGTGAATATACTGACTATGATTCACACTGGTGCCATGTTGGACAATGGCAAAATCCACTTTCAAACGCGCTTCCCCATTCATAAACCAGACTGTGTCAGACTACAACGTGAACATGCGCGTCGTCAATAAATGTGACATGATGCTCGGCGCAGTGGAGTGCGTGCGCAAGTCGGAAGTGGATGAAAATGTTTTTTTTTTCCACCTAACAGATGGTGCAGTGCTCAACTGCTTCAATATGTATCTGGTAAAATCAGGCAGGTGGCCGCGAATACGGACATTCTGTGTTGATGTTGTGTCACAACAACTAGTAAAGTATGGGAAGGAGGGCTCTGTTGCAATACGCGGGGTGCAAGCAACAGTGCCACACGCAGTTCCAGACAGAGGGGTAACGAGAATTTTGGTGTCCCTATGCTCGAGTATATGTCAGGCACAGCATCACGAGAAAAGGGTAAACGTTCCTGTATAGTATGCAGGAACACTACTCAAAGAGAACAAAAGCAAAGATGCATCAGCACCTGGTGCATGGAGTGCAAGTTTCCACTCTACCCCGTTGGCTGTTTCACAGCATATCACATACTCGCGGAGTTCCAAGTGTGTTTATGGTGTGTGTATATAGTATGTGATACTGTATAGTGTGTAAACAGCTTGTAAATTCAAATAAATTAGCAGGATACATTGGAAATATGTGCAGGATATGTGTACACATGTGTCATGCATATAACAGTGTCTTTGAACATTACAGATGTTCTACTGTCATAATATAGTGTACGTGTACATTTTACATAGGATTGCCCCCCAAAAAAGCAAATAAAATGTATTTGGAACTGTGCACAAAGAATTAACAAAAATATATTCGTGGCAACTCACTCATCTTGGGCCGGGCGCCCTACTGGCCCCGGCAGTGAACACCAAGGGCGACCAGGGAATGATGACACCACACACGAAGTTATGGACCCCATAGCAGCCAAAGCACAATTTCGACTTTGTTTGCATATCTATACACAGGGAAGGGTTTTTGACACTAAAAAACATAAGAATTTTTTCCAGATAATTTATTTCCTGCTCACTGGGGGGGGGGGGGGGGGGAGCTGTATTTGGAAGCTGAGCTGCCCAGTGGTTAAACGTGTTCACTTCACCTATTGAACTTGTGGGAATATATATACACTATATAATGATCAACTTCAAGTTTAGAGAAATTTCCAATGAAGCTTTAGTCCCTCCATACCTGCAGTGCCATTGTACGAGACCATTTTCTTGGGTATAGTTGACAATACTTGCAGTGCCGTTGTACTGAAGCACCCCTCGTACATACCTGAAATTACACATTAAATACCTCAAAATACTAAATTCAATACATCTTCATGTAAAGTTTGAGAAATATCCCGCTAGACAATAATCAGGTATGACATTGGTTGATCTTGTGACGTTAATCTGAAGGAATAGAGCAGTGGCTATTCCGGCTGCTGTTATACCAATCACAAAAAAAAGTAAAATAAAGTATATAAGACTGCCTCTGACTTGTTTGTTTACGGTGTGAGAGCTGCGGGTAAATTAAAAAAAATGAAAAAGTTTAAACATTTAATGTAACAAAATTGACTAATAACTTAAAACAATTCCCACATTCTACTTGGCGATAAACAACATAAATTACAAAGAAAATATTAACAGGGTGACGGTTACGTTGACCCTGTGTTGCTAAGGGTTATTTGGCCACTGTCACCCACAGGCGCATAAAAAAATCTTCTAAACCTGTTAATTTGTGTTCCCTGATCACGGAAAAATATTAAAAAAATCGTAAGTGGCATATTTTGCCCGCTATAGGGCTGGGAAGTCTGGCGAAAAAAAAGGTGCTGAATCAGCTTGTGTCGGAGGCAGTCTGTTCTGCCCCAGCTGTCAGGCAGGAGTGGCCTCAAAGAGATAATTACCTAATTATTTCAATGTCTGTTTGATTTTTCTTCGTTTTTTTTGCTGTAATATTATTCAATAGTGTGTAGTGTGATATATTTATATAATAACACATGTAAATCATCTTTGTACTCAAAATTATAGTGTGCATATTATTGATTCAATTATTGTGTTCATAAAACAATAAAAAACACTGTCAGTTATTACACTATATACACAGGCTATGGTTATATATATACGTATCTGCATGTTTTGTTCACCATAACGAACCACTAAGTTGATATTGCAAGTCAAAAAGCAGCGAGGTGTGGCCACCACATCTGCCAGTCATCTTCTCACCGCCACTCCCTCAATGACTCCTCACTCGCCCACATCCTCCGCCCACCATACTGTTCTTGCTTTTATTCACTATATACAGACATTGTATATAAATATCTACATGTTCTGTTCACCATAACTCTTCATCTAAACTGGTATAATGCCCATAGAGCATAGTGGCCACACCTACCCAGCACGATTAATCATGCAGATGTCGCCACCTCCCTCACCAAAATGGCTTCTTCCCCACACTCCTTTTGCTGTTATTACACTATATATATATATATATATATACACGTTATATACAAATATCTACATTTGTGTTCACCATAACGAACCACTAAGTTGGTATGCTGAGTAGCAGTGGCAGCCCACCACTGGCTGTCACTCCCTCCCTCACCTCACCAGACTCGCCACCCTTCTCCTCGCACCATACTGTTTTTGCTTTTATTCACTATATACAGACGTTATATATAAGTATCTGCATGTTTTGTTCACTATAGCGAAGAACTAAGCTGGTATAGCGAGTCCAGACAGTAAAAGGTGGTCTCACACAGTCAGCAGATAATGCTACCTCCCTCGCTTACCTACCTCCCTCCTCCTACCACCAGATTACTCCTCCCACTACAGCGCTAATTATCACAACAATCCTGCTATTATCACAATCCTGGTCATTTTTATCACAGTCAGGGGTCTTCTGTAATACTATCATCGCTAAATAATAGCATGTACATATATATATATATATTACGGCATTTTTAGGCGATGCTGTGGTCACAAGCTGAACAGCAGTGCTTTGAGCTCATGCTACGTGCGCCAGCAGCCTTGGTGGCTCAGTAATGTGGCCCACGATTTTTAAAAAAATCGTGTCTGTTTACAAGAGCCCTGATGAAGGTGAGGAACCCCATGTATCTGCAGGCCGTTTAAATCTTGCATAGTGCTCCAACATAGTGATGCGCAATTTAAGGGTTAATGGCAAAATTGAGGTGCAAAACAATTCAATATACTAAAGCTGAATGCATCTTCTGTTTCTTGGGAAGAATACAGTACATATTATGGCTTGAGAGGACGAAGCATATTCTGAGAACTAGCTGGTGGTGAGCTGCTTTTATATGTGACCAGACCTAGTGTATATGGCACTGTTGTGCAGGTAACTATCGCTGGCAGTCTCAAACAAGAAGTTAGGCTAGTTGATCCACCAGTGGAGTTGGCCCCAGAGATCAGGTATCCAGGTGTCTTGGGTACGGAGTTGCGTGGTGACTACCGGCCAGGTCGAACGTTCCTGAGGTCTCTCCCCTCCTGGCTAGTATTTACATTGAGTGATTGCTGGTTTGCCCTGCTGGTGGTGGTTTGCCACTGACAGGGTGACGTTTGCCTTAGCCATGGGGTCTTCTCGCCCCCCAGTGCAGAGGACATTGTCGGCTGGTCTGGCATTTACGGTGCTGGTGGACCATCCGTTGGTTGGTGTCGCCCTGGTGGACGTGCTCCATGTGCAGCTGTCAGACCTGGTGGGCATCCAGCTGCTTCAGGGCAACCGTGCTGTGGTCAAGTTCCGTCTTCAGGCAGCCTTTCAGGCGTTTCTCGAGCGGTGTGAGGGGCGTGTTTACCCTCTCCCTGATACTGCTGGTTCTGTTAGGGTGGTGAATCTCAGTGTTACCTTGACGTCTGTGGCGGTGCATGGTGCCCCCTTTGAATTTCAGGACGACTTTTTAACCTCCTGTTTTGAACGATTTGGGATGGCGTTAAGTATTCGGTGGAACAAGGTCGTTGCCGGGCATTGTGTTGGTATGCTTGACGGCTCCCGCACCCTGACGATGTCAATGAAGTGTAGTGTACCATCGTCGATGTCCGTGTTGGGTTACACGCTCCGTTGCCTGTATCGGGGTCAGCCGCGCACCTGTTATCAGTGTGGTCACGAGGGTTATCTGGCTGCAGCGTGCAACGTGGAAGCGACTGGTCGGGTGCATGTTTTTCGTGCGGAGGATTTTCCGCCCCTGTTGCGTTCGGCCGGTTCTGAAGACAGAGTGGGTGCTATGCCTGAGGCGCCTGATTGCCTGTCTGCTGCTCCCCCTGTTGAGGCGAGTTCTACGGCATGTGTGACACGTCTGGTGACTGCTGTGGCTCCTGGGGTTATTGAGCCGGTGTGTGTGAGTGTTGGGCCGTCGCCTGAGCTGCATGTAGTGCAGGATATCCTGGTGGAGGTTTATGTCCCGCCCCCGCCTGTGGATGTGATACCGGCTCCCGGGGATGCGGGTTCTGCTGTATTGGAGGAGAGGGGGGGCTTTGGCAGGGAGAGGTGCCTGCCGTGCCTGTGTGTGTTGGCGACTGTAGTTCTGCTCTTTCCGTCCCTTTGCAGAAGCGTGTGCTTCGGTGCTCTGAGGCTGTTTCCCTGGATGATGTGGACAGTGTGGGTGATGTGGCCTCTGTGGACTCTTCGGACAGTGCTGGTGTGACCTGTGTGGGTGTAAAGACGTGGCTGTGCCTGCAGTGGGGCCTGCTGGGAGTGGTGTGGTGCGGCTTGTCTCGAAACATTCTCGGCGGGCTCGGAGTGTGCCTCCCCTTTGTGGTGTGCCTTGGGAGGAGGTAGGGGAGTATGGTGCTCTGGCATCCCCTGCCGTGGATGATGGTGCTGTGAGGGGCTCCGAAGTTGCTACCTGTGCCCCCCCCCCTCCTGCGTCACCTGCTGTTGGATCTCCGCAGTGGGGGGTTGCCCCTGATGATCGGGACCTCATCGTGGTGTTGCGGAAAGGTGTGCGCCAGGGGGGGGGGAGCCTCGGCTCCTGTGCTGTGGTGGGGTCGATGCCACGCCTGCATCCCCTGCGGTTTCCCCTCCTTCATTGCCCTGGTCTGGGGGAAGCCTCGTCCCGACTGCTGGGGTCGTGCCCTGTGGGGTTCCGGTGTTGGGCCCTTATCGGGATGCCCGGGTGCTTCCGATCCCGTGGTGCTCATCCACTGTCTGGGTGTCGCGGGTGAAGGAGTTTGTTTATATGGTCCCGGATAAAATGTCTCAGCCGAGGGCACCACCTGGTGGCCGGCTGCCCGATGATTTGTGGGTGATTTGGGAAGCGTACTGCTTGCGGTTTCCGATATCCAAGTTCCTGGAGAAATATTCGTTAACATCATGCGCGCACCGCTACGCCGTGCGTGGTTCAGCTGCCGCCGTGCACTCGACACCCAGCCCAACAGTGCGGGGAGTCTCCCTCTGTTCAACGTCCACCTCTGTTTCCGTCGCCCCTCCTCTCTCTACGGCCCGCCACATCCAACACTTTTGACTTTCTTCTCCTCCTTCACGTCAACGCGTTTCCCTACATTTGTCCTGGTGCAGTCATCGGGAGGGTAAACTCCTCATGCAAACTGCACCTATTCTCAAGAATAGGTGAAGTCTTGGGTACTTTAGAGTGGAGGGGAGTGGTGTGTTTTCTAGACAGGCTTCTGAGCATGTATTATTATTGTCGTTGATGTCGATTTCTTATAATGGAGCATGCAGATATGTTGGAGAATAGGCGATAAAGTGAACAGGCCCAATCTTCTGTCTAAGCAGGAGATTATTGTAACAATCTAAAAAGCCGACTTACCACCAAGTGGCAAACCCAACCTCAGACTTCACTCATCCACAGCCCGTTCTCAGCAACGGCCAATTGGTCATTAACCCGGCAGCCAAACGTGAACGGGAAGAACGCTTCACATTTAACTTGTCCTCTGTCTATGCTTGTCCGTGCACTGACCCACAACATTTCATACATTTTAACATAAGATTTAAAATAGTTTCTGATATGTGATTATATATTCTTATTTATTAAGCGTGGGAGACAGGTTGGAATACATTCATGTGATATAATTTTCTAAAACAACTATCATAGAACTATACACAATTAATAGATATATTAATATTTACTTATTTTCGACAATATAGTACTTGATTACACAGGACGTTAATGTTAATTAAGGCATCTCTGGGGTTGGCTGCAGTGTGGACGACACTGACTCAGGATAGCTAGTTTCATTTACATAGGATGGGCAGGGGGTGAGGGGGGGTGTATGTGACGCTTGCTAGATTAAAAGACTTTGGTCTTTATGTCAAGGACTGAAATCGAATAGTTCACTAGAAACATCTTATAACTACCAGAATTCATCTTCTATAATATTTTTTTCAACTTTTTTTTCACCTGCTGATGGTCGAATGGTCAATTTTACACAGTTGACACTTAAGCGGCTGATGTGGAACAGTTAATCACATAGCAGTCGTTTTAGAATTTAATTTTGTTTTAATAAGCTTCATCAAAAGTCCTAACCTAGGTAAAAGTCTCTAAGAGACAGAGGGTATATTACTATCATAACGAATGTGTAAACCATGCTAAATGAATTATTTTAAACAAAGTCCTAACATCTTGTAACTATGCTTATTTAGACAATCAGCAAATATAGACTATTCTACCAACGGAATACAATGTGACAAAACAAATATTTTTTTTTAGATATATACAAGAGTTGTTACATTCTTGTACAGCCACTAGTACGCGTAGCGTTTCGGGCAGGTCCCTGGAATACGACCCCCACGAAGAATCGTTGTTACAATCAAGTACACATTTTACTGTTGAGTTAAACAGAGGCTACAGTTAAGAATTTGTGCCCAGTAAATTCTCCCCGGCCAGGATACGAACCCATGACAAAGCGCTTGCGGAACGCCAGGCGAGTGTCTTACCACTACACCACGGAGACTGGTGGTTACCATGGTGGTTAAATAATCCTCTAGAGTAACTTGCCTCTGCAACCCCTCCTCCAAATTGACAGTACAAATTAATACTAAGTGTAATTAGTACATTTTTTACTGTCATAAACAGTACATAATTGCACTTATGGGGCTGTTACATTTACCCCATCCCCTCCCCCGATTTAATTATCCTCGTTTTCTGTTAAGACACTCAGAATTTTAGGATGAAGTTTTCAATTTCAATTTGCTATACACAAGTTTTAAGTATCAGGAATTTCTTCTTCAGGTTTATTAAACAATATAGATTTCATACAAAGTTTTAAAATATCCTGAGTTACTTTACAATTTATTGATATATTTTAGTTTTGTTTTATTAGTTTTATAAAACTGTAATATCAATATAGCTATAGGTTAAGTACTAATTGTAATTAAGAACCAATAAAATTATCTTCAAAAACTAAGACGGTTAGGTGAGGTTGTGGTTTTCTATTCAGTTTTTCAGGTAAACCTAAATATTCACAATATATTTGACAGTACGATTTAATACTAAGTGGAATTAAGTACAATTCCTAACTGCTATGAATAGTACATAATTACACTTATTTGTCTTCTTACATTTACCACCCCATTTTTGGAGGACGGGCTGGCCTGTAAGCCTGGCACAGGTAACCTCATGCACAGGACGGTCCAGGTGACTAATTTAGTAACACCAATGAGGCAGGCGGTGAGCAGCACCTCTCCCCACGCCGGCCCGTGCCACACTGCCCGCCGCGCCTCTAGACTAGCTTGGCCTGATGGGTCAACTACTTGTGACGTCATTCACCTCACCTGACATAAGGCCGCCTCACATACAAATAATTCGCAAGTAAAGTCACTTCAACAATATTATTATAGAGTTTATTTCTATGAATGTGAAGTATGAGCAAATGTGAGTATGTATTAAAAGCTCATACTTCACTACTGGACATAAACCCACTACCACACCCACCTAGTAATTTGGAAGCTCCATAACACCTTCTGTAACTATGTTATGTTGGGGTCCAGGTTAGGGGCCAGGTACAGTAACCGGTTACAGTGTTCAATGTCACGTGTGTTTATGTATTTACTGTGTGCCTGTAGGGTCGAGCTCTTAGCTCTTGGACCCCGCCTTTCTAATCGTCGGGTCTAATATACTAATTCAAGACCTATTTTCCTCTGTAACTTCATCTACCTGTGTTTCTATCTCACACACACATCTCCAGGATGCAGCTAGAAATAACAGTTTAACTTCCAGGTACCTATTTGTTGGAAATTTCCAACACTAATACAACACTGTTGTATTATTATTAATTATTACTAAATCAACTAATCACTGTAGTAACTAAAATTAACCAACCGTAGAGTTCACATGTATTAATAATTGTATCTGTACAATAATGCTAGAATTCTTATGTCACTAGACGCCAGTATTGCGTCAGATTCCACCATAATAAACACATTTATATCCAGTGTGTCAGAGAATTGAGTTTGATTCTCTAAAAACAACAGTGTTCTGTGTGATAATTATTTACCGATAACCTGACTCCCAAATAATGCCAAATAGAGCGTTTCTAGTTACAACTGTTATCTGGTAATAAATTTAACGTCACGCGTGAATGCCATGGAGAGAATTAAATTCATCTCTATTGCTCGTTTACCATCGTGAAACGAGCAAATAATAATATTTAACTCCTCTGAATTATAAACCCGTCATTATCCAAGCATTCTAGTCGCAACTGCGAGAAATAATATTATTCGCAGTAAATAATTTGTGTAGCAAATGCGGGATGCGGAGCGGGGCAGGGGAGACGCCATTAATCGAGGAGACGCCACCGAGAGCGTGGGGAGGCGTCGACGAGAGAGGAAAGTCGCCACTGTGCAGTGTGAAGAATAGTTGCGGAATTGAGCAACTGGGCTGGTGTCAGTGTCATAGGATACATTGTGGTGAATCGTCAACGAGAATTAACTTGACATTCAGCCCGGAACCTGTTAATTTGTTCCGTGTAGTCCATCGTGACCAGCCAGAGAAGCGCGTCGACATCTAGGCCAAGCTAAACGCCACGTGTTCGCTATTACGATGCTAGAGCCTAAGACGCGAGCTTCGGCAAGCTTCAACTTACACAGTGCCCTATTAGCTAAGTACACTTATTCCCTTTTGATGCATCATTAGAGATAGGTTACAGCAGGGTAGCTTGTCGTCACGCCGAGCGACATAAATAAAACACATGTTAGTATCAATTTCCACTCTCCATTTCCAATTTCTTGAATATAGATATTTAGCAGCCTAATATGTTGCTACGTAATATATCTTGATTTACAGCTTGTGTGTGAAGAATTCCCCGAGCTGTCACTTTCCCGTGTTAATCATCTCCCAGTGTTCCATGATGAGTTCAGGAGATTCCGAGGATGATTCATGACTGATGTCTTGGAAAACGTCTTCAAGCTAAGACCCTTTTCCGTATTCCATTAATTAAATTATCTGTATTGAATTATTACTATTGATCACTGTTCACTGGATTTAACACGTGTTTATTATAATCATTAATTTCTGATATTCATAATCTATGTTCTTATTGGTGACAAATTCTCTATTGGTTCTATAATTGGTCATAGGATTAGGTTATTACATAATGAACTGGTGTACGAACCACACTAGTTCCTAGACATATATGAAGCTCTAGTAATACCCCCCCAATGTAGGTGTTTGAGGCTTTGATTGAATTAAATTATATATACAGCCCATTAATTATACAAGTGATTATATTCTCTAGTATTTATCCATAGTTACTGGTTCCTCTAGGAATTTTCTAATGATCACATTTTATTAGTTTCCCTCTTTACTATAAAAGCGGGTGGTCCTTCGTGATTGATTTCATTACATTAATATTTAAATAAATAGAGTCAAGCCCCAAATGTCCCACATTATGGTCCTTATCGAACCGGATAAACATAAATTATAACTATAAATACTAATTAGTAATAACTAATCCTTGTGTGATGTAGTCTAGACTAACCATTTAATTAATTGTGTCTACCAACAGCGTAACATAGGTTAGCCTAAGTCGCACCAATTCATTGCTACTTATACCTTATGTATAAGGTAGCACTCGTGGGACACAGTTAATTACCCACAACACTTAGGCCTACACTTCATACTGAAGTAAGAATCTTTAGGTCACCAGGAGCAACAGCTCATAACTTTATATTAATCACTAACACCAATTATGTGTTAACCATTTGGGCTATACAAATATTTCAATATATGACTGTCAGCAGACTGTCCATTATAGTCTGAATTCATGTCATAATTACTGATTCACTCAAGTCAGTGGATCATTAACATTTTAGGATCCAGTATACTAAGATAAATTACTGATCCCATACTAGTTAATCATTACTAACCCTGATAACATTTTATTCCACAATTAGGAGTACATTCAGGAGTTAAAATATTTACGGCAGTAGAATACTTGCCGAACACAATTAATTCTCTTGTGTTCATTTAATTTCTTATACACATAACCCTACCAGTGTATATATTATAAAATATAAAAACCAAAAAAACAAAAAATACAGCACACTTATTTGCACATTACTGCACCACAATATAATCTTTGCCAACCTTTATTAGGTAGCAATTTAGGCTGTGATTGTGCTGAATTTATTTGTCGTTTCTTAAGTAGAAATTCTCACGACTAGGCTTGAGCTAGTTAGTGATATATATATTATTCATCTTTGTGCTGACCCTATCAAGGGTGGGATTAACCACATATTGTGTAATTATATTTTATTGCATATTTCTATGTACATCTTTGAGTGTTACTGTAAGTTCACTACCCATCCAAGGCTGATTTTGAAGAGCTCAGCTAAGGAACACCTGTAGTGAGACCAAGGTACCACTCAAATCTTAGTTGCTTATTGTTGGAAATTTCCAACAATAATACAACACTGTTGTATTATTATTAGTTATTACTAAATCCACTAATCACTGTAGTAATTAAATTTAACCAAACGTAGAGTTCACATGTACTAATAATTACATCTGTACAATAAGGCTAGAATTCTTACGTCACCAGACGCCAGTATTGCGTCAGATTCCATTATAATAAACACATCTATATCCAGTGTGTCTGAGAATTGAGTTTGATTCTCTATAAAACAACGGTGTTCTGTGTGATAATTATTTACAGATAAACTGATTCCCAACTAATGCCAAATAGAGTGTTTATAGTTATAACTGTTATCTGGTAATAAATTTAACGTCACGCGTGAATGCCCTGGAGAGACTTTAATTCATCTCCATTGTTCGTTTACTATCGTAAAACGAGCAAATAATAATATTTAACTCCTCTGAATAATAAACCCGTCCTTATCCGAGCATTTCAATCACAACTGGGAGAAATGATATTATTCGTAGTAAATAATTTGTGTATCAAATGCAGGACGCGGAGCGGGGAGAGAGAGAGACGCCATTACCCAAGCGGGCTGAACAGGAGACGCTCCGACCCGAGGAGATTCCTTACTGGGGAGGACGCCACCGAGAGTGTGTGTAGGCGTCCATGAGGGAAGAAAGTCGCCACTGTGAGGTGTGAAGATTAGTTGCAGAATATAGCAACTTAGCTGGTGTCAGTGTCACGGGAACCTGTTAATTTGTTCCGTGTAGCCCAACGTGACCGGCCAGAGAAGCGCGTCAACATCTAGGCTAGGCTCGACACCACGTGTCCGTTATTACGATGCCAGAACCTAGGACGCGAACTTCGGCAAGCCTTATCTTACACAGTGCCTTATTAGCTAAGTACCTTTATTCCCATTTGATGCATCATTTTGGAGGGGTTATAGCTGGGTAGCATGTCATTACGCCGAGCGACTATAAAAAACCACAGGTTAATATTTGTTTCCTCTCTCCATTTAATTTTCTTGAACATAGATATTTAGCAGCCTAATATGTTGCTACTGAATATATTTTGATTTGCAGCGTGTGTGAAGAATTCCCCGAGCTGTCATTTCCCATGTTAATCATCTCCCAGTGTTCCATGATGAGTTCAGGAGATTCCGAGGATGAGTCATAACCGATGTCTTGGAAAACGTCTTCAAGCTAAGACCCTTTTTCCGTATTCCTTGAATTACATTATCTGTAGTATATTATTCTTGCGGATCACTGTTTTCTGGATTACCATGTGTTTATTATAATCATTAATTTCTTATGTTCATAATCTATGTTCTTATTGGTGATTATTTTATTGATTCTATAATTGGTCATAGGATTAGATTTATTGCATAATGAACTGGTGTACGAACCACACTAGTTCCTAGACATATATGAAGTTCTAGTAATACCCCCCAATGTAGGTGTTTGAGGCTTTGATTCAGTTAAATTATATACAGCCCATTAATTATGCAAGTGATTATATTCTCTAGTATTTATCCATAGTTACTGGTTCATTTAGAATTTTCTAATGATCACATTTTATTAGTTTCCCTCTTTACTATAAAAGTGGGTGGTCCTTCGTAATTGATTTTCATTACATTAATATTTAAATAAATAGAGTCAAGCCCCAAATGTCCCACATTATGGTCCTTATCGAACCGGATAAACATAAATTATAATTATAATACTAATTAGTAATAACTAATCCTTGTGTGATGTAGTCTAGACTAACCATTTAATTAATTGTGTCTGCCAACAGCGTAACACATAAGTTTGTCTAAGTCACACCAATTCATTGCTACTTTCACCTCATGTATAAGGTAGCACTCGTGGGACACAGTCAATTACCCACAACACTTAGACCTATACCTCATACTGAAGTAAGAATCTTTAGGTCACCAGGAGCAACAGCTCGTAAATTTTATAACAATTCCACACTAACAACTGCGTTAGTGGCCTCACCATCTAACCATTATATACTTAGGTGGTAATGACATCCATCCTACTCGTCATCCAGCTGAGGTGATCAAGCACCTTAAAGCCATAATTTCTTCTTTCAAGCTCATCAGTAATTCGGTAGTATTCACGTTAGTGGAACCTCGCCAACCAAGTCAAGATAATCGTTGGGGAGTAACACCAGAATACTACCAGAGAGCTGCTAAGTACATAAATTTCAGGCTGAAAAAACGAGTGAGATTGGATGCCACTTCTATCCAATTTACAGCCAGACCTTATAGACAAAACCTGGCCAGAGATGGTGTACACCTGTCAGGTGAGTCTAGGTTGCATGTGGTTGACAATTTTTTTTTTTTTTTTTTTTTTTTAGATATATACAAGAGTTGTTACATTCATGTACAGCCACTAGTACGCGTAGCGTTTCGGGCAGGTCCCTGGAATACGATCCCCTGCCGCGAAGAATCGTTTTTTCATCCAAGTACACATTTTACTGTTGCGTTAAACAGAGGCTACAGTTAAGGAATTGTGCCCAGTAAATCCTCCCCGGCCAGGATACGAACCCATGACATAGCGCTCGCGGAACGCCAGGCGAGTGTCTTACCACTACACCACGGAGACTGTGATTGATCAACACAATCAATTATCACAAACGGCTGTGGCTAGCAAGCCAAACTTAACTGTACATAATTGTTTTCACTTGTGTGTGCAAGTGCACACTTATAAACTATAAAAACCAAAAACCCAAAAATACAGCACAATTATATTCACCTTACTGCACCACAATAATCTTTACCAATCTTATTAGGTAGAATTTAGGCTGAGATTGTGCTGAATTTGGTACAAGCCCAGACTAAATAAATTTATAGTTCTTAGGTAGGAATTATCATGACAAGACTTAAGCTAGTCAGTAGTGTATGTATTATACTATTTGTGCTGACCCTATCCAGGGTGGGATTAAACTTTGAGATAACTCTGATTAGAGTGTCTCAATAATATTTCATCTTGTACTCATTATTTTGTGTATCTATTTTGTGTATTGCTGGATGATCACCATTACATCTAATGGTGATATAGAAGAGCTAACTGGACGGAAGCTAATTGTGAAGTTCAGACAATGCACAAAATATGTAGCTATTTGTTGTTAGGTAGGTACATTTAACCTCAAGTGAGGTAGAGTATAAATTAGCCACATTAAATTAGGCTGCATTTAATGTTACTTGTCCACTAATGAGCAAGTACCCAAGCTTCATTAGTAATACATATACTAATCCCATGAAGTTTGGACCCAAGCCCAACATGGCTACTCCTGAACAATTAAGGAGAACCTATATTGGCCTTAAAGGTCATTTAACCAGACTAATTAACAAGGCTGAGGGCTTATCTAAAGAAACTCCCATTGACTCTTATCACTTAGAGACATCAGTAAGAGTAGCTAATCTGAAATTTGATCACGTTAAGTCTACAAGTCAGTCTTATATTACTCTACTGAATACCATAGAAACTGATCCTGATGAAGTAAGTCAAATTGTAGACGATATCTCCCAGTATGAAGAGGAGCCTCAAGATATACTTTACAGGCTATCTAAACTAGCAAAACAATCTAAATCCAATACAAATTATACTATGTCTCAATTCGGTAATCAACTACCAGAGGTTCGTTTACCTACTTTAGACTTACCTACATTTACAGGATTAGATACAGAAAATTGGGACAAGTTTTGGACTTCGTTTGAAGTTCATATACATAAGAAATCGTCTCTTGACAAGGTTTCTAAATTCTCATACCTGCTTAGTCTTCTCAAAGGAGAGGCTAGAAAGGTCATACATAACCTAACTCTCGATGAGAGTAATTATGAGGAAGCTATAAAACTGTTGAAGTTGAACTATTGCAACAAAGAGTTGAGTATAGCTAACCTTTATTGCCAATTGCTAGATCTGAATGCACCAAATAGTAGACCAGAGTCACTTCAAAGCTTCAGACTAGAAGTAGAGTCTCTAGTAAAGGCCTTAGGTACTAAAGCTGATATACCAGCTTCAGAATGGTCAATCAAGTTACTTTTGCAGAGGAAATTACCTCGAAATGTCTTAACAGAGCTCTGCTCACATTATAAAACCGAGTTTCTCACTCTTGACCAAATATTCGAGGGACTGAGAATAACGGTTAACAGGTTGAAGACCCATGATAAAATTAAACCTGAGTCTAAACCAACTAGTACTGACACTTCAGTCCAACCCAAACAGACTTTGAATAAGTCTAATAAATATAAATCCAAGACTACTCCATCCACTGGGAAAAGAAGTGGAAATGTAGGTACTTATTCGGTGTCTCCTTCTGAGATAACCAATGACTTGTCTACTAAAGAGACCAAGTCAAATAAAGAGAGAAGGTGTCTGTTTTGTAATCAAGGACATGCCACCAACCAATGCTCTGTTTATCCTACTTATAATGCTAGGATTAAAAGATTGCAAGAAATACACAAGTGCATGGGCTCTCATGATCCCAAAAAATGTGTAGTGCAGCTACGTTCCTGCAATAGATGCAACCAAGGTGTACATCACTACGCCTTATGTAGAAAAACTTCTACCCTATCCATGACCACTGGGGAGAATTCCACGAATTCTACCACAGTGCAATATTGCAAAGTGCATCAAGAAATAAATGTACTTGCTACTGAGTCAGGCAATAATACCACTCTGCCTACAGCTCAACTTAGATTAATAAACAGGAAATCTAGAGTTAACACTAGAGGTCTTTTTGATCAAGGATCACAGAAAACCTTCATTACACAACAGTTAGTAGAGCAGTTAAAATTAAAACCTGCCAAAAGTGTGAGGTTAAATATTTCTGGTTTCTTGACTAATAGTGGACCTCGCGAATACCAAGTAGTTAAGGTATTAGTGAGACTTGGATCTTCCACTAGTCCAATACAAGCGGTAGTAGTAGATAAACTTCCTACAGACCTGCAGGTCACAGGATTAGCTCGCACTGCGAAACATCTTAGACGAAACCGCATGAGGCTAGCAGATTACAAAATAAATTCTGACTGCCTCACTGATGTTGGAATACTTATAGGCGCGGATCATTATTACAAATTTATAACTGGATGCACCAGACAACACGGAATGAATTTGTTGTCATCTGCTGGAGGCAAATTGCTTACTGGACCGGTGCTTTTCCGACAAAATCCAGCGTCAACAAACCAACAATCTAACAACATAATAGTGGCGTGACTAGGCTTAGAACAGTCACCCCTACGTTTCAGAGAAATATCTGAAGATATTGAGTCTGATCCACCTGTACACCGTCTGTGGGATTTAGACACTTTAGGTATTATCCCTGAGCAACCAAGCCCTGATGATATGTGGACTTACCAGCAATATCTGGATACAGTTGTCTATAAAGATAAACAATACTGGGTAAGACTCCCATGGAAGTTGAATCATCCACAACTTCCAGTTAATTATTTTATGGCAGCCTCACAATTGCAGTCTCAATTAGCACGACTACAGAAGCAGCCAGACAAACTGAACATGTATCATCAACTCATCCAACAACAACTTAACAGTAAATTTATTGAAGTTGTTGATAACGATGACCGGAAATTAGGTCATTATTTACCTCATCACGCTGTGGTGAAAGATTCATTGACAACACCTATCCGTATTGTCTTCAACTGCAGTGCTAAAGTAAAGCCAAGCAGTGTGTCTTTAAATGAATGTCTCCAAACGGGACCTAGCCTAACACAAAGGCTACATGATGTACTGTTACGATTCCGCACTGGTATTTTCGCTTATACTGCTGATATCAGTAAAGCTTTCCTCCGAGTAGGTTTACAGGAGGAGGATCGTAACTACACTAAGTTTCTCTGGATTAAGGACCCACTGGATCCTAACAGTGATATCATCACATATCGTTTTGCCTCAGTATTATTCGGAGCTACGTCCTCCCCATTTCTTTTGCAAGCAACATTAGACACACATTTGAGGAAGTTAAATAGCCCTTATAAGGCAGACATTAGCGACAACTTGTATGTCGACAATTTCCAGGGAACTACTAATGATCAAACCAATTTGGTAGAAATCTACCATGAGGCTAACCGTAAGCTATTAGGAGCCAATATGCCACTACAGTCATGGGCCTCAAATAATGAATCATTAAACCAGGTAATCGAGAAAGAATTTCCAGGTTATCAGGTACCCAATCAATTAAAGGTTCTAGGCGTGGAATGGAACACAAGTACTGATGAGATGAATGTCAAGTCAGTACAAACCGATAACTCAACCCTTACCATGAGAACATTACTCTCATTTGTCAGTCAACCATTTGACCCTTTAGGCTTACTTAGTCCTATATTAATAAGGGGCAAACTCCTAATGCAGGAGTGCTGGCAGAAACATATGGGATGGGATGATCCGTTACCAAGTGAGTTACAAGCTAAATGGCAGATACTCTCAACGGATTTTAATCAGTTAGGTGTTTTGAAATTTCCTCGTAATGCTTCAGGACCAAACTTGCCCACAAATTTGCACGTTTTCTGCGATGCCTCTGGCAAAGCATATGGCGCTGTAGCCTACTTAGTTAATAGTGCACAATCAATTTTGCTCACATCTAAAGCAAGAGTTGCTCCCATTAAGAAGAGATCTTTACCTCAAATGGAGTTAACTGCATTGCTGGTGGGAGTAAGATTGGCTCATTACTTGACTAAGACACTCAATAATATCCACTTTGGTGAGATTGTCGTGTGGTCAGACAATGAGGCAGTCTTACAATGGGTAAGAAACAACAACAATAAGACTCCCAACGTCAGTAATCGTGTTAGGGAGATTCATGAGTTATCTGCTGGATATAAATTCAGACATGTTCCTACTAAGGACAATCCTGCAGATTATTTATCTCGAGGATTAACACTAAAACAACTTATCAAGTCTTCGCTGTGGTTCAATGGACCTTCATGGCTTGTTGGTGGTCAGTGGCCCAAACAAAAGCCACAAGTCATAGTGACCAATATCACCACTCCCATGAAAGAACCAGAACCTCAACGAATCTTAGCCATTGATCCTCACAATTATTCTAACTTAAGTAAGTTATTAAGAGTGACTGCACATGTGTTTGACTTTCTTGCTAAGATAGGAATTCGACATAAGTTTCCCAATCCTATCCTTTACTGGATCAAACGTGCACAACAAGAGACATATGGAAGCGAATATGAAAATCTTCCAGATAAATTAACTAAGTCTCTAGGTATCTGGTATAATGCCAACACTCATAATATACTAAGATGTGGAGGACGTTTACTTCATGCAAAAATTGATCTAGACACAAAGAATCCAATTCTTCTACCGCGTCACCACATCATCACTAAACTTCTTGTTTTACATCACCATCAATATGGTACTTTACATGGTGGAGTGTTAGATACTCTCACCGACCTTAGACAAAAGTACTGGCTTCCTCAAGGTCGTCAGACAGTTAAGTCAATAATTAAATTCTGCGTAATCTGTAAAAGATACGATGCTAGAGTATGTCCTTACCCAGGACCTCCACCACTCCCTGAAGAAAGAGTGGTTCATCTTCGTCCCTTTGAAACCACTGGTGTTAATTACACAGGAGCCTTACTTCTCACTGGCAACCCAGAGAAGATACCAGTGAAAGCATACATTTGTCTCTTTACGTGTGCTACAACCAGAGTCGTACATTTGGAAGTGACTTCAGATATGAGTGCTGAAGCCTTCATCCAAGCCTTCCTCAGATTTGCAGCTCGCAGATCTTGTCCCAAACTAATGATATCGGACAATGGTTCCAATTTTGTGGCAAGAGAAGCTTGTCTGCGAGAAGTCTGGAATCATCCAGAAGTACAGTCAGTCCTGCAGAGACGACAATGTCACTGGAAATTTATAGCACCAAGAGCCCCTTGGCAAGGTGGGTTCTATGAGCGAATGATAGGCACAGTCAAGAAGTGTTTAAGAAAAACTTTACACAGACAAAGGGTCAGTTACTCCGAGCTCCAAACCATTGTTGTGGAAATCGAGGCGCGAGTCAATAACCACCCATTAACATACCTGTCTGATGATTTATCCCAGAGAGAACCTCTGAGTCCCTCACACTTGATACATGGAGGTCTACTGAGCCCTCTCATCCCTTTAGCCGAAGAGGACCCCGTAGACCCGTCACATGTAACCAGAGGTGACTTGGTGGAAAGCTACCAGCATCTCTCAAGGGTTATTAACAGGTGGAATGAGGTGTGGACTCGAGAGTACCTCACAGCTCTACGAGAGTACCACTACGGAGCTTCGAGTCCTTATAATAAAGTGCAGCTTAAACCAGGGGGCCTAGTACTAGTCGACAGTGATGGACCAAGGTCAGAGTGGCCCATAGGCAAAATTGTTGCCATTCACCCAGATCATCAAGGTGTCCTGAGAGTAGTGAAAGTTTTATGCCGAGGCAACACTACTCTAAAAACTTTAGAGAAGCTAGTTCCTCTCGAATTGGCTGAACGAGAGTATCAACCAGAACCAGTTTCTCCAGTAGTTTCCGAGGACAGTAATTCTGATCCACTGAGCAACCGTCCCACTAGAGCTGCTGCTCAACAATGTAAGTGGAGACTACAAACCTATTACAGCTCTGACCAGGAGTAAATCCCTTTACATCCAATTTAAGCAATCATGATGATACTGTGGTGTGATGTCAAGTAACAAACCATTACAAGTCACTATGACCCAGGACATTCTCATCACCGTAGATTCTGTTATTTGAATTGTGTGATTTAAATCCTTAATTGTTGTATAGGCTATAAATAACATTATTTATCTAGAGTATCTGAGATTGCAGACTTTGAGACTTTGTAACATACACATTACCTGTCATATCGACCCCAGTCCCAGAGTCTATTGTAAGCTTTCTTAATTATCAACTTTAGGTAATTCATAATAACATGTTCCATTTAACATGAAATCAGCAAGACTTAAGTTTCTTGTATGTCCTTGACAAATACGGGACATTCGTTATGTGTGTACTAACATACTAACATACTAATATACTAATATTAATACCAACTTCGGGGTGGGTATGTCAGTACTCCACATTACACTGCGACCCGAAAATTCTCCCCCCGGAGTTATGTTGGAAATTTCCAACAATAATACAACACTGTTGTATTATTATTAATTATTACTAAATCCACTAATCACTGTAGTAATTAAAATTAACCAAACGTAGAGTTCACATGTACTAATAATTACATCTGTACAATAAGGCTAGAATTCTTACGTCACCAGACGCCAGTATTGCGTCAGATTCCATTATAATAAACACATCTATATCCAGTGTGTCTGAGAATTGAGTTTGATTCTCTATAAAACAACGGTGTTCTGTGTGATAATTATTTACAGATAAACTGATTCCCAACTAATGCCAAATAGAGCGTTTATAATTATAACTGTTATCTGGTAATAAATTTAACGTCACGCGTGAATGCCCTGGAGAGACTTTAATTCATCTCCATTGTTCGTTTACTATCGTAAAACGGGCAAATAATAATATTTAACTCCTCTGAATAATAAACCCATCCTTATCCGAGCATTTCAATCACAACTGCGAGAAATGATATTATTCGTAGTAAATAATTTGTGTATCAAATGCAGGACGCGGAGCGGGGAGAGAGAGAGACGCCATTACCCAAGTGGGCTGACAGGAGATGCTCCGACCCGAGGAGATGCCTTACTGGAGAGGACGCCACCGAGAGTGTGTGTAGGCGTCCACGAGGGAAGAAAGTCGCCACTGTGAGGTGTGAAGATTAGTTGCAGAATATAGCAACTTAGCTGGTGTCAGTGTCACGGGAACCTGTTAATTTGTTCCGTGTAGCCCAACGTGACCGGCCAGAGAAGCGAGTCAACATCTAGGCTAGGCTCGACACCACGTGTCCGTTATTACGACGCCAGAACCTAGGACGCGAACTTCGGCAAGCCTTAACTTACACAGTGCCTTATTAGCTAAGTACCTTTATTCCCATTTGATGCATCATTTTGGAGGGGTTATAGCTGGGTAGCTTGTCGTTACGCCGAGCGACTATAAAAAACCACAGGTTAATATCTGTTTCCTCTCTCCATTTAATTTTCTTGAACATAGATATTTAGCAGCCTAATATGTTGCTACTGAATATATTTTGATTTGCAGCGTGTGTGAAGAATTCCCCGAGCTGTCATTTCCCATGTTAATCATCTCCCAGTGTTCCATGATGAGTTCAGGAGATTCCGAGGATGAGTCATAACCGATGTCTTGGAAAACGTCTTCAAGCTAAGACCCTTTTTCCGTATTCCTTGAATTACATTATCTGTAGTATATTATTCTTGCGGATCACTGCTTTCTGGATTAACATGTGTTTATTATAATCATTAATTTCTTATGTTCATAATCTATGTTCTTATTGGTGATTAGTCTCCGTGGTGTAGTGGTAAGACACTCGCCTGGCGTTCCGCGAGCGCTATGTCATGGGTTCGTATCCTGGCCAGGGAGGATTTACTGGGCGCAAATCCCTCTTTACTATAAAAGCGGGTGGTCCTTCGTAATTGATTTTCATTACATTAATATTTAAATAAATAGAGTCAAGCCCCAAATGTCCCACACTTATTATTAGGTAGGTAGCTAACCTCTAAATGAGGTAAATTACAACCAGCCTCAAGAAAATACCAGGCTGTCAATAATTATACCTGCTCTACATCAAGGAGCAGACACCATAGCTGTACAAGTAGCTGTATAAGCCCTATCAGGCTCAATTTACGACAAGAATGAATCCTCTAGAAAGGAATGCAAAATTCTTGACAATTCTTCAAATTCAGCTAGGAAAACTGCTTATCAGATGTGACAACTGTGTAGAAACTAACCCAGGTGACGTCTACAGACTAGCAAGTTCCATAAGGAACGCTAACCAAAAATATGACTATATAAAGACTGTAATCGAGTCTCATAGGAATTTACTCCAGGTCGGTCATACTGTCTCAGACCACTTACGTCTGACAGAATCTGATCTTGATGTCTATGAACGTAGCGTTCAAAACAGGTTAGACCAATATAAAAGGGTGCTTGCGAGACAAGATATTCCCGAGTGGATAGAACAGATCATTAATAGACCTACAATCGAGCAAGCACCCAGCTCATATGAAATACATGAGCTACCTCAAGATGAGGAGAATCCTCTAATCAATACTGATCACTATACAGGATCAACAACTGAAGTTCAACCTTCATTTTCTAACATCTCATCTAATACAACTTCACGTAATGATTTGTTTACAGAGTCTGATTAATTTTCAGACAGCTCTTCTCAATGTTCCCTGGATTCTATAAGTTCAATACATGAGGCTACTGAATTAGATAGCTCCTCGCAAGAACCCAGAGAAACAAGTGAAGCTGCAGATGAAACAAGTGAAGCTGCAATAATCAGTGAATCTGAACCAGAAAATGATAAAGCTAATGCTGCAGCAGCAGCCGAAGCTGTAATTAAAGCTGAGGCTAAGCAAGAAGCCTTAAGCAACACAAGTAATGGTCACAATTGCTCACACCAGCCTTCTAAAGTAAGTGCTAACAATGAGAGGACTATTATAAACCTTGTACACCAATTATTAGATTTATCTTCACCAGAACAATCAGTTGATTCTTTACAAGCCTTTAGTTTTCAGCTTGAGTCACTGTTAAATTCCTTCAGTAAAAAGGTGGATCTGAACTGTTGAGTGGATGACAAAAATTGTCATCCAAAGAAAATTGTCTGGTGACACACTTAATAAATTATATGTATACCAGAATGGTAATACCCTGTCAATGCAGGATATATTTACAGGTTTGCGCAATATGAGTAATCATACAGCAGACCAGGCACCTAATGCTAAATCTGAATGCACCAAAACTGTACCCACCTCAGTTTCCTTACCTGAAACTCCTAAAGTGACACTGTCACTATGTAACAAGGGTGCTAATAATCAATGTAATAACAATGAGTCCAACATTGATTCATCAGTAAGGCCTAAGAGCCCCACAGGCGCTCCTAAGAGACCTAATAGTCCAAAGAGCACCCCCACTAACTCCACAGGTGCTCGTAAGAGACCTAATAGTCCAAAGAGCACTCCCAAGAGCCCAGTAATAGCTCCCCAGAGTACACCAAGTACTCACAAGAGAATAAATAACAAGCAAATGCAAACAGCAAAACCATCACAACCTACAGGTACTGTTTTACCTAAACCGGTAACCCCTAAACGAGCTGTAGGATGGGGAATATGCTTGTTTTGCAATCAAAAACACTCTCTGTACAAATGTACTAATTACCCTAATAGAGACACAAGAGTCAGACGACTCAAACAGTTACACAAATGTACTAGGTGTCTCAAATCACATAATGTTAATAGCTGTGAAACCCCACTGAACACCTGTAATAGGTGTAGAAGGGGCAAGCATCATGCTGCACTGTGCAAATTAGTTAGGACAAATTATGTCAATCCTAGAATAGGAGGTAGAGAATCTACATCAGTACAGTGCTGCAAGGTGCGAGATGTGTACAGCGTAACTTCACAAGCATCTCAAGTGGATGCTGCTTTGCCTACTGCCCAACTTCAAGTGAAGAACAGAGGAGCCAAGATCACCACACGTGGACTATTTGATCAAGGTTCCCAGAGAACTTTCATTACTCAGAAAGCAGCAGAGGCACTCAATTTACAACCAATCAGACAGGTAAAATTAAACTTGTCAGGGTTCATGATAAATCGAGGAACCCATGAATACTCAGTAGTTCAACCGCTTGTACGACTAGGTAGTCATGCCAAGGCTGTCCAAGCCATTGTTGTAGATCAAATACCTTTTGACTTAAATATTAAGGGTCTGGGGTACACAGCCCACTTCCTGCAGGAACGTGAAATTAATTTGGCTGACAACAAGTTAACGTCTGACCGCTTTAACAATGTAGATGTACTAGTAGGAGCAGACTACTATTACCAGTTCATAACTGGACATGTTAAACGATTGGGAATGAATATGCTCTAATCTGCAGGTGGCTACTTACTTACTGGTAAAGTTCTGAATGTGAGCAAGCCTAATCCTGCCAACAATAATAAATTAGTCAGCAATAAATCAATTCTCCAGCACCAAGCTAAAAGGAGAAACACAGCTGAGTAGTAAACCCAGATTGAATGTAGTGCAATTAGTATTCGCCGAGATGTTTCATAGCTCTCAGTGGGAAACCAGTGGTCCGTACTCAAACAAGTACAAGTCACAGCGACCAAGCCATTGAATCCACTGCAGACCTAGAATTATTCTCGACAAGTAGTAATTGACCACACTCAGTCTTCCTAGGTAAATTATAATGTTAAGCTAGAGAATCTAGCACTCCCTAGGTAATTAATAATGTTAGGCTAGAGAATCTAGCACTCAATGCCACTGGCATTTCCTGAAATTTAGTAATACTATGAAGTCATGAAGCAACTTCTGTAATTATAAATTCACTAGGACCACTGGTCCACCATACTTGCGCTTGAGGTTTGCCAAGAAAACCTTAATACAATGTTTTCTGCACTAAGAGTTAGTGATAAATACTTGCATCAATTTTGTTTGAGTTGTTTTTCTTTCGTTTCTGCTTAATTAGTGTAGAAACGCAGCACGAACAAACTTGCAAACTTACCAATACGTAAGTGAATCTACAGAGAACTAATAACCCGTGAAACGTTTAGGTTGGGAAAATGTTACAAATTATCGTGAATAGGATTAATCGTAGCAGTAATTTAATTTCCAGCAATCTTAGGTTTCCCTTTGTTTAATGCATTATCGTTAAACATCAGCATTGTTAATTAACATGCTTCATGAGCTTAATATAGCTCACCTTAGAATTAACGTAACAATTGAGTGCTTACTGTTCCCCATGCGAATACGAGCTCAATATTGCTCACCATGACAATTGAACGCTTTGATGTTCCCCATGCCACGAGCACTGCTCGCCATGATAATTGAACGATGCAATACTCTACCTCGTTAATTCGAGCTCACTGTAGCTCACCCTGTTAACACTTTTAACGAGTTTAATATAACTCACCTTGTTGACATGTTTAATGAGCTCAATATAGCTCCCCATGTTAACGAGCTCACTATAACTCACCCTGTTAACTCTGTTAACGAGCTCACTGTAGCTCACCCTGTCAACACTGTTGACGAGTTCAATATAGCTCACCCTGTTAACTCTGTTAACGAGCTCACTGTAGCTCACCCTGTCAACACTGTTGACGAGTTCAATATAGCTCACCATGTTCACGAGTTCAATATAGCTCGACCTGTTAATGAGCTCAATACAGCTCCCAATGTTAATTCGAGTACATTTTTGCTCACAATTAGCTTAGTCTCTTACTTAGGTAGGTTAGAAATTTAAACCATTTATTTAGGTAGGTTTAGGGACTTTAGTTAGTGTCAACTGCGTACTAGCCTAATCTGTACTCACCATTAATTGCAGTTGACTATACTTACAGAGACTGATTTAATAAACTCAATTTCATGTAAAGGTGATTTCGTATTAACAAGTTTACAGTGTCAAGCCTATGAGCTGCAATTTAATTAGCTCATAAGTCAGAATGACTAGGCTACTAATCTCACTGTAGACTCAGAATTTTCCTTGATTTAATGAACAAATCTTTTCAGTTCTCTAATTTTCCACTATCTTAGCTAGTTAGCAAATTAGTTGTACCATCAGTCAGAATGACTACTGCACGGCAGTGCACATTAAATTCAATTTCCTCATTTGATTTTGGGGTGATCGTGATGCTGCGTGATGTTATTGTCTAGTAACTCAATAGTTACAAGTCACAGCGACCCTAGACAGTGACCTTACTGTAGTGTCATAGTCTCCTTGATCTTAAATGACCCAATAATACTTTACTGTATAATAATGTAAAATACAACTTATACAATAGTGTTATCAGTTCTTAGGAACTTTTTCTGAGTTTGCCTACGATTCAGCAGCTACGTAATACACCATTACATGTCACTGCGACCCTAGTTGTTGAGTTTATTGTGAGCTTTAGAGAGTTCCTGATTACTGATAACTTAATCATTTAATGTTTCAATATAATACCTGTTTCCACTAGAGCAGTTGTTCAACAATGCAAACGGAAACTACAAGCCTATTATAGCTCTAACTAAAAGCAAATAACTTCTCATGAAATTTAAGTAATCTTGATGATACTGTGTTGTGATGTCAAGTAACAAAACAGTTACAAGTCACAATGACCCAGATCATTCACATCACAGTAGATTCTTAGTTATTTAAATTGTGTGATTTAAATTCTTAATTGTTGTATAGGCTATAAATAACATTATTTGTCTAGAGTATCTGAGAGTTTACAGACTTTGAGACTTAGTAACATAAACATTACATGTCATAGCGACACCAGTCCCAGAGTTTATTGTAGGCTTTCTTAGTTATTAGCTTTAGGTAAGTCATAATAACATGTTCCATTTAACATGAAATCTGCAAGACTTAAGTTCTTGTATGTCCTTGACAAATACGGGACATTCATTATGTGTGTGTACTAACATACTAACATACTAATATACTAATATTAATACCAACTTCGGGATGGGTATGTCAGTACTCAACATTACACTGCGACCCGATAAATCTCCCCCCGGAGTTATGTTGGAAATTTCCAACACTAATACAACACTGTTGTATTATTATTAATTATTACTAAATCTACTAATCACTGTAGTAACTAAAATTAACCAACCGTAGAGTTCACATGTATTAATAATTGTATCTGTACAAAAATGCTAGAATTCTTACGTCACTAGACGCCAGTATTGTGTCAGATTCCACCATAATAAACACATTTATATCCAGTGTGTCAGAGAATTGAGTTTGATTCTCTAAAAACAACAGTGTTCTATGTGATAATTATTTACCGATAACCTGACTCCCAAATAATGCCAAATAGAGCGTTTCTAGTTACAACTGTTATCTGGTAATAAATTTAACGTCACGCGTGAATGCCATGGAGAGAATTAAATTCATCTCCATTGCTCGTTTACCATTGTGAAACGAGCAAATAATAATATTTAACTCCTCTGAATTATAAACATGTCATTATCCAAGCATTCTAGTCGCAACTGCGAGAAATAATATTATTCGCAGTAAATAATTTGTGTAGCAAATGCGGGATGCGGAGCGGGGCAGGGGAGACGCCATTAATCGAGGAGACGCTGAGAGCGTGTGGAGGCGTCGACGAGAGAGGAAAGTCGCCACTGTGCGGTGTGAAGAATAGTTGCGGAATTGAGCAACTGGGCTGGTGTCAGTGTCATAGGATACATTGTCGTGAATCGTCAACGAGAATTAACTTGACATTCAGCCCGGAACCTGTTAATTTGTTCCGTGTCGTCCATCGTGACCAGCCAGAGAAGCGCGTCGACATCTAGGCCAAGCTAAACGCCACGTGTTCGCTATTACAATGCTAGAGCATAGGACGCGAGCTTCAGCAAGCTTCAACTTACACAGTGCCCTATTAGCTAAGTACACTTATTCCCTTTTGATGCATCATTAGAGATAGGTTACAGCAGGGTTGCTTGTCGCACGCTGAGCGACATAAATAAAACACATGTTAGTATCAATTTCCACTCTCCATTTCCAGTTTCTTGAATATAGATATTTAGCAGCCTAATATGTTGCTACGTAATATATCTTGATTTACAGCTTGTGTGTGAAGAATTCCCCGAGCTGTCACTTTCCCGTGTTAATCATCTCCCAGTGTTCCATGATGAGTTCAGGAGATTCCGAGGATGATTCATGACTGATGTCTTGGAAAACGTCTTCAAGCTAAGACCCTTTTCCGTATTCCATTAATTAAATTATCTGTATTGAATTATTACTATTGATCACTGTTCACTGGATTTAACACGTGTTTATTATAATCATTAATTTCTGATATTCATAATCTATGTTCTTATTGGTGACAAATTCTCTATTGGTTCTATAATTGGTCATAGGATTAGGTTATTACATAATGAACTGGTGTACGAACCACACTAGTTCCTAGACATATATGAAGCTCTATTAATACCCCCCCCCCCCCCCCCCCCCAATGTAGGTGTTTGAGGCTTTGATTCAATTAAATTATATATACAGCCCATTAATTATACAAGTGATTATATTCTCTAGTATTTATCCATACCCAGCAAACAATTTTGGGTTGCCACAACATATCTGGAAAGTATTTGAAAGTATTGGAAACGTTTGTTTTATCGTATCAGATACGATATTGTGTGTGGACTTAAATAGGTTTCCAAAACTTATAACCAAGACATATGTATCTAACACTAATTTGAGATGTTGTGGCAACTTTACACTCCTAACATGAGTCATTCATAATCCATTCATATACCAATATGAATCTCTTATGAAAGGTTTGAGCCAATAATCTGAACCCTTTTCACATCTTTGTGTTTAAAGTTAAATTTCTTGAAATTAAGTTATATTTTATATTATATTATTTTTATTATATTTTATATTATATTATTATTTTCAATTTAAATATTAAAACCAATTTAAGGGTAAAAAAATCTAATAATTTATATTTCTTTTATTATTTACTAACAATTATAATTATTTACTAACGGAGAGAGGGGAGGCTGTACGGCGGAGAGTGGCGGCTGTGGCGGACAGTGGCGACGGTGGCGGATAGTGGCGGCGGGCGGACAGTGGTGGCGGCGGGCGGACAGTGGTGGCGGGCGGACAGTAGCGGCGGTGGCGGATAGCGGCGGCGGGCGGACAGTGGCGGCGGTGGCGGATAGTGGCGGCGGGCGGACAGTGGCGGCGGGCGGACAGTGGCGGCGGGCGGACAGTGGTGGCGGGCGGACAGTGGCGGCGGGCGGATAGTGGCGGCGGTGGCGGCGGGCGGACAGTGGCGGCAGGCGGACAGTGGCGGCGGGCGGACAGGGCGGCGGCGGGCGGACAGTGGCGGCGGGAGGACAGTGGTGGCGGTGGCGGATAGTGGCGGTGGGCGGACAGTGGCGGCGGGCGGACAGTGGCGGCGGGCGGACAGTGGCGGCTGTGGCGGATAGTGGCGGCGGGCGGACCGTGGCGGCTTTGGCGGCGGTGGTGGACAGTGGCGGCGGGCGGACAGTGGCGGCGGCGGGCGGACAGTGGCGGCGGCGGGTGGACAGTGGAGGCGGCGGGCGGACAGTGGAGGCGGCGGGCGGACAGTGGAGGCGGCGGGCGGACAGTGGTGGCGGCGGGCGGACAGTGGTGGCGGCGGGCGGACAGTGGTGGCGGCGGGCGGACAGTGGTGGCGGCGGGCGGACAATGGTGGCGGCGGGCGGACAGTGGTGGCGGTGGCAGACAGTGGTGGCGGTGGCGGACAGTGGCGGCGGTGGCAGACAGTGGCGGCGGTGGCGGACAGTGGCGGACACTGGCGGCTGTGTCTGGCGGTGGTGGCGGGCGGTAACGGGTGGCGGCGTCTGTGATGAGTGGTGGCGGCTGGCGGTGGTGGGTGGTGGCGGCGGTGGTGGTGGGTGGTGGTGGCGGCGGCGGCTGGTGGTGGTGGGTGGTGGCGGCGGTGGTGGTGGGTGGTGGTGGTGGTGGTGGGTGGTGGTGGCGGCGGCGGCTGGTGGTGGTGGGTGGTGGCGGCGGTGGTGGTGGGTGGTGGTGGCGGCGGCGGCGGGTGGTGGGTGGCGGCGGCGGCTGGTGGTGGTGGGTGGTGGCGGCGGGTGGTGGTGGGTGGTGGCGGCGGGTGGTGGGTGGTGACGGCTGTGGTGGGTGGTGGCGGGCGGTGGCGGGCGGTGGCGGGCGGTGGCGGGCGGCGGCGGCTGTGGTGGGTGGTGACGATCGGCGGTGGGGGGGGCTGGTGGCGGCTGGCGGTGGCGGCTGGCGGTGGCGGCTTGCGGTGGCGACTGTGGCAACGGGCGGTGACGGCTGATAGCGGGCGGTGGTGGCGGCTGGTGGCAGGTGGTGGTGGCGGTGGTGGCAGCTGGTGGCGGTGATGGCGGCTGGTGGTGGTGGCAGCTGGTGGTGGTGATGGCGGCTGGTGGTGGTGGTGGTGGCGGCTGGTGGTGATGGCGGCTGGTGGCGGGCGGTGGCGGGCGGTGGCGGCTGGTGGTGGCGGCGGTGGTGGGTGGTGGTGGTGGGTGGTGGTGGTGGCGGTGGCGTCGGCGGCGGCTGTGGTGGGTGGTGGCGGCGGGTGGTGGGTGGTGGCAGCTGTGGTGGGTGGTGGCGGCGGGTGGTGGGTGGTGGCGGCTGTGGTGGGTGGTGGCGGGCGGTGGCGGGGGGTGGCGGGCGGTGGCGGGCGGTGGCGGGCGGTGGCGGGCGGCGGCGGCTGTGGTGGGTGGTGACGATCGGCGGTGGGGGGGGCTGGTGGCGGCTGGCGGTGGCGGCTTGCGGTGGCGACTGTGGCAACGGGCGGTGACGGCTGATAGCGGGCGGTGGTGGCGGCTGGTGGCAGGTGGTGGTGGCGGTGGTGGCGGCTGGTGGTGGTGGCAGCTGGTGGCGGTGATGGCGGCTGGTGGTGGTGGCAGCTGGTGGCGGTGATGGCGGCTGGTGGTGGTGGTGGTGGCGGCTGGTGGTGGTGGCAGCTGGTGGCGGCTGGTGGCGTTGATGGCGGCTGGTGGTGGTGGTGGCGGGCGGTGGCGGCTGGTGGTGGCGGCGGTGGTGGGTGGTGGTGGTGGGTGGTGGTGGCGGCTGTGGTTGGTGGTGGCGGTGGCGTCGGCGGCGGCTGTGGTGGGTGGTGGCGGCGGCGGCGGTGATGGGTGGTGGCGGCGGCGGTGGTGGTGGGTGGTGGTGGCGGCGGCGGTGATGGGTGGTGGCGGCGGTGGTGGTGGCGGCGGCAGGTGGTGGTGGTGGGTGGTGGTGGTGGGTGGTGGTGGTGGGTGGTGGCGGCGGGTGGCGGTGGTGGGTGGCGGTGGCTGGTGGCGGGTGGCGGCTGGTGGTGGCGGGTGGTGAGTGGCGGTGGTGGGTGGCGGTGGCTGGTGGCGGGTGGTGGCGGGTGGCGGGTGGTGGCGGGTGGCGGCTGGTGGTGGGTGGTGGCGGGTGGCGGCGGGTGGTGGGTGGCGGGTGGCGGCGGGTGGTGGGTGGTGGCGGCGGGTGGTGAGTGGCGGTGGTGGGTGGCGGTGGCGGGTGGCGGCTGGTGGTGGGTGGTGGCGGGTGGCGGCTGGTGGTGGGTAGTGGCGGGTGGCGGCTGGTGGTGGGTGGTGGCAGGTGGCGGGTGGCGGCTGGTGGTGGGTGGTGGCGGGTGGCGGCTGGTGGTGGGTGGTGGCGGGTGGCGGCTGGTGGTGGGTGGTGGCGGGTGGCGGCTGGTGGTGGGTGGTGGCGGCTGGTGGTGGGTGGTGGTGGGTGGCGGCTGGTGGTGGGTGGCGGCTGGTGGTGGGTGGCGGCTGGCGGCTGGTGGTGGGTGGTGGCGGGTGGCGGCTGGTGGCGGGTGGTGGCGGCGGGTGGTGAGTGGCGGTGGTGGGTGGCGGTGGCTGGTGGCGGGTGGCGGCTGGTGGTGGGTGGTGGCGGGTGGCGGCTGGTGGTGGGTGGTGGTGGGTGGTGGCGGGTGGCGGCTGGTGGTGGGTGGTGGCTGACGGTGGGTGGTGGCGGGTGGCGGCTGGTGGTGGGTGGCGGCTGGTGGTGGGTGGCGGCGGGTGGCGGCTGGTGGTAGGTGGCGGCGGGTGGCGGCTGGTGGTGGGTGGCGGGTGGCGGCGGGTGGCGGCTGGTGGTGGGTGGTGGCGGGTGGCGGCTGGTGGTGGGTGGTGGCGGGTGGCGGCTGGTGGTGGGTGGCGGCTGGTGGTGGGTGGTGGTGGGTGGCGGCTGGTGGTGGGCGGCGGGTGGCGGCTGGTGGCGGCCAGCTGGGACACACCCTTCACCACTGAAGGTCTGAGCAAAACTAACCATATGTCTCTCTCACCCACCAGCCCAGTGTTGCCAGCTCGCGCTCTTAAAATGTTTCCTTCAAAGATTGTATATTATCTTTGAACAACAAGTTTGATTATGAAGGAAATAATGCATATATTATTGTCACATTAATACTGTGCAATATCTTATTACATTCCTGCTAAATAATTATAATTTGAAACAGGACAAAAAATCCCACATATATATATAAAAACCAACATTAGAGATCACGAGGCCTAGGCCTCGCCTGTGACCACACATCCTGCCTCCCTGGCCTGCTATACCCTCTCACACCTCACACTCTTAACTCTCTCATAATCACTCTCACTCTCTTACTCTGTCACTCTTACTCTCTGTCACTCTTACTCTCTGTCACTCTTACTCTCTGTCACTCTTACTCTCTGTCACTCTTACTCTCTGTCACTCTTACTCTGTCACTCTTACTCTCACTCTTACACTCTGTCACTCTTACTCTGTCACTCTTACTCTGTCACTCTTACTCTCTGTCACTCTTACTCTCTGTCACTCTTACTCTCTGTCACTCTTACTCTGTCACTCTTACTCTCTGTCACTCTTACTCTGTCACTCTTACTCTGTCACTCTTACTCTCTGTCACTCTTACTCTCTGTCACTCTTACTCTCTGTCACTCTTACTCTCTGTCATTCTTACTCTCTGTCACTCTTACTCTGTCACTCTTACTCTCTGTCACTCTTACTCTCTGTCACTCTTACTCTCTGTCACTCTTACTCTCTGTCACTCTTACTCTCTGTCACTCTTACTCTGTCACTCTTACTCTCTGTCACTCTTACTCTCCGTCACTCTTACTCTCTGTCACTCTTACTCTGTCATTCTTACTCACTCTCAGTCACCCTTACCCATTCATACTCACTCTCTCACTCTTACTCTCATACTCTTACTCTCAATTACTCTTACTCTCAATCACTCTTACTCCCAATCACTCCTACTCCCAATCACTCCTACTCTCAATCACTCCTACTCTCATTCTTACTCTTACTCTTACTCCCAATCACTCTTACTCTCAATCACTCTTACTCTCAATCACTCTTACTCTCAATCACTCTTACTCTCATTCTTACTCTTACTCACTCTTACTCTCAATCACTCTTATTCTCATTCTTACTCCTACTCCCAATCACTCTTACTCCCAATCACTCTTACTCTCAATCACTCTTACTCCCAATCTCTCTTACTCTCAATCACTCTTACTCTCAATCACTCTTACTCTCAATCACTCTTACTCTCAATCACTCTTACTCTCATTCTTACTCTTACTCTTACTCTCAATAACTCATATTCTCATTCTTACTCCTACTCCCAATCACTCTTACTCCCAATCACTCCTATTCTCAATCACTCTTACTCCCAATCACTCTTACTCTCAATCACTCTTACTCTCAATCACTTTTACTCTCAATCACTCATACTCTCAATCACTCTTACTCTCACTAACTCTCAATCACTCTTACTCTCACTCTAACTCTCAATCACTCTTACGCACTATTACTCACTCTTTCTCTCAGTCATCCTTACTCACTCTTACTCTGTCACTCTTACTCTGTCACTCTTACTCTCTGTCACTCTTACTCTCTGTCACTCTTACTCTCTGTCACTCTTACTCTCTGTCACTCTTACTCTCTGTCACTCTTACTCTCTGTCACTCTTACTCTCTGTCACTCTTACTCTCTGTCACTCTTACTCTCTATCACTCTTACTCTGTCATTCATACTCTGTCACTCTTACTCACTCTCAGTCACCCTTACCCATTCATACTCACTCTCTCACTCTTACTCTCATACTCTTACTCTCAATTACTCTTACTCTCAATCACTCTTACTCCCAATCACTCCTACTCCCAATCACTCCTACTCTCAATCACTCCTACTCTCATTCTTACTCTTACTCTTACTCCCAATCACTCTTACTCTCAATCACTCTTATTCTCATTCTTACTCTTACTCTCACTCTTACTCCCAATCACTCTTACTCCTAATCACTCTTACTCTCAATCACTCTTACTCTCAATCACTCTTACTCTCATTCTTACTCTTACTCACTCTTACTCTCAATCACTCTTATTCTCATTCTTACTCCTACTCTCACTCTAACTCCTACTCCCAATCACTCTTACTCACAATCACTCTTACTCTCAATCACTCTTACTCCCAATCACTCTTACTCTCAATCACTCTTACTCTCAATCACTCTTACTCTCAATCACTCTTACTCTCAATCACTCTTACTCTCACTAACTCTCAATCACTCTTACTCTCACTCTAACTCTCAATCACTCTTACTCTCATACTCACCCTTACTCTCAATCACTTTACTCTCACTCTTACTCATTCTGTCACCCTTACTCTCACTCTGTCACTCTTACTCACTCTCAGTCACTCTTACTTATACTCACTCTTACTCACACTTACACACTCTCTGGCACTCTCACTCACCTTCAGTCACTCTTACTCACTCTTACCCACTCTCGCTCACTCTTACTCACTCTAGTTAATAAGAACACGCCAATATAAGACAACAAAACGTTTTCAGATTCTTTCTCACCACTTTCCAGCAACTTTAATAATTTATATAAATTATCTTAGGGAATAATACATAAATTATATTTTTAAACATGATATTAGTGTTTAGTGGAATGCATAAGGAGTCAAATTGTGTTAAAAAGAGCGATTTTTAGAAAATTTGGAAAACTACTTTTTTCTGTTCATATTATAACTAAATGGATTTTAAAGGTTTCACTCAGCCAATATATATCATTCCCAATTTATTAATGAATTTTACAAAAAAACACCATAAATTTTATATTTAAACATGTAAAAACTATTTGTTTTACATTTGGAAGAAAATAATTGTAGAAAAACAATTTATAATTAAACCTTTGTGTTTGGATTTTTTGAGTAAAAGTTTCTCAAAGGCTCTCCTGCACCATTCTCAATGCAAATCATTCCCACACCTATGGGAAGAGATAGGCGAACGTTGTGTAGATGATTTGTGTTTGCTGGGTAGTTACTGGTTCCTCTAGGAATTTTCTAATGATCACATTTTATTAGTTTCCCTCTTTACTATAAAAGCGGGTGGTCCTTCGTGATTGATTTCATTACATTAATATTTAAATAAATAGAGTCAAGCCCCAAATGTCCCACACTATTTACTGTTAGGTGATCAGCCCATCAGGTGAAAGAAAATCTGCCCATTTGTTTCTGCCTCGACCGGGAATCAAACCCGGGTCCTTTGAACTACGACCCTAGAGTGCTGTCCACTCAGCCCGTCCACCAAACAAAGACCCAGAAGTGATTCCATGCTCCAGCCAGACTGGAGCATGGAATCTTTTTATGAATGAAAGCGGTTTACACACGACTCACAACTACTGACGTTCGAACATATCCGGAACAAGTGCTTCACTGACGACTTTTGTTCGAATCACAGCGCTATAAATGCTTCACCCACGTACTACAAATACAAATAATTGCCAGCAGAACCTAAACACCTAACCTAACCTATCCTATGCCTATATATACACAATATGCTAATATATTATAATATTAATTTATACTTGAGAAAATTCCCGTTTTAAATAAACAGCATGTAAAAATTTATGAATGCGTCTGTGGGGTCGACCGCTGGCTGTAATGGACTTGAGTCGATAACGGGTTGGTCCACTCGGTTGTACTCACATAATTATGCTTACCGGGGTTGAGTTCTGACTCTTTGGTCCCGCCTCTCAACTGATGTACAGATTCCTGAGTCTACTGGGCTCTATCATATTTACATATGAATCTGTGTATGGAGTCAGCCTCCATCACATCAGTGCCTAATGCATTCCATCTGTTAACTACCCTGACACTGAAAAAGTTTCTTTTAACGTCCCTGGTGACTCAGTTGGGTACTCAGTTTCCACCTGTGTCCCCTTGTTCGCATACCACCCATGTTAAACAGTTTATCTTTATCTACCCTGTCAATTCCTCTGAGAATTCAAAAGATACACAAGTTTCAAATGATACACAAGATATTTTATTTTATTTTATTTTATTTTATTTATTTATATATATACAAGAAAGTACATTGGGTTTGAGAGAATACATTGGATAGTACAGAATTTACATTCTTGTAAAGCCACTAGTACGCACAGCGTTTCGGGCAGGTCCTTAATCTAGCAGATAATTTTAAGTAGGTAATTTCAATCAGAATTGATAAATGAAAGATACATTACAAGAGAAAAATGAGATGAGAGAGATAAGCAAGTATATTAAAGCACATTGTTATATTAAAGCTCTGATTGATTACATTGACAGCTTGATTAGTAATTTAAACAAGATTAATAGACACCATACAGCAGATTGACAGCACATATAAGACAACAATGATCACAATGGTAAAGATGATCAGAATGGGTACATAAAGATTGGGAGACTGAGTAGCAAAAGATACAGATAACAAGATTTATAAACACCATACAACAGATTGGCAGCACATATAAGAAAACAGCAATGATCTCAATGGTAAAGATGTTCAAATTGGGAACATAAAGGTTGGGAGATTGGGTAGCAATAGATACAGTGCAATTTTAAGGCAAAAAGTGAAAAACTATGAAGATGAAATTAGGTACTTTTTAGTATTGATTTTGAATGATGTAAACGTTGGACAGCTTTTCAATTCAGTAGGGAGTGAGTTCCATAAACTGGGTGGGTCCCTTTATTTGCATAGAGTGTTTACACAGATTAAGTTTAACTCTGGGGATATCGAAGAGATATTTATTTCTGGTGTGGTGATAATGGGTCCTATTACATCTGTCCAGGAAGAGTTTCAGACAAGGATTTGCATTTAAGAACAGGGTTTTGTAAATGGTGTTGACACAGGAGAATTTGTGGAGTGAGATTATGTTTAGATACGATTGATTATGTTTAGATACGATTGTTTCAATACACAAGATATTCAGTTTTGGTCGCAGTACTATAGAATGGATATAAATTCACTTGAATGTGTCCAGCATAAGATAACAAAATTAATTTCCTAAATTAGAAACCTGTCATATGAAGAAAGATTAACGAAGCTTAAATTGCATTCACCGGAAAGGCGATGAGTTAGGGGTGACATGATAGAGGTTTACTAGTGGATGAATGGACATAACAAAGGGGATATTAATTGGGTATTAAAAATATCAACACGAAACAATGGGTATAAATTTGATAAGTTTAGATTTAGGAAAGACTTAGGTAAATACTGGTTCGGTAATAGAGTTGTTGATTTAAGGACCCAATTACCGCGTAACGTGGTGGAGGTGAGGTCCCTTGATTGTTTCGAGCATGGGTTGGACATGAATATGAGTGGGATTGGGTGGTTATAAATAGGAGCTGCCTCATATGGGCCAATAGGCATTCTGCAGTTACCTTTGTTCTTATGTTCATTCTTGTAAAGCCACAAAGTAGTATGAGCTACAAGAAGAGAGTACGGGAATTAAATCTCACTTCACTGGAAGACAGAAGAGTTAGGGGGGACATGATCACCACATTCAAGATTCTCAAGGGAATTGATAGGGTAGATAGAGACAGACTATTTAACAAAAGGGGGCACACGCACTAGGGGACACAGGTGTAAACTGAGTGCCCAAATGAGCCACAGAGATATTAGAAAGAACTTTTTAGTGTCAGAGTGGTTGACAAATGGAATGCATTAGGAAGTGATGTGGTGGAGGCTGACTCCATACACAGTTTCAAGTGTAAATATGATAGACCCCCAATAGGCTCAGGAACCTGTACACCTGTAGATTGACAGGTGATTGACGGGTCTAAGGAGCCAGAGCTCAACCCCCGCAAGAACAATTAGGTGAGTACTAGTACGAACAGCGTTTCGGGCAGGTCCTTAATCTAACAAATAATATTTAGTAGGTAATTTCTAGCGAAATTTATAAAATGGTAACAGGTACATTGCAAGAAAGTTTGACAAAGTAGGCACATTAAATGCTTTGATTAATAATATGACAAAGATCTATTATCTATCTATTGATCATATCTACCAGATCTACATCGACATCCTGCATGACTATTGGTCAAGTACACTATTGGGCTTAATGCCTATATAATATTGTAGATGTGATCTCCAAAATCTAGAAGCTTCCAGGTAATCAAAAAATATTGCTGGAACCAATGTTATAGTTTCCAATCACGTATTTTCAAAATCCTTAATAAATGACAGAAGGTACTATCAAGCACTGTTAATTATCTTTAAATCCACTAAGTAATTATCTTGTGATATAACTGTACCACAATAATCAGTCTAAGTAAAGAAAATAATAATTTTATTATCATTGCTGGCACCTTGACTGACGCCGGTGGGGAAGAAGCGCCCAGAATCGTACAGGGGTGGAGGCGGCCTTGTGTTTTCATCCATGGGTGCACAGCCGTGCACACTCGTGTGTAGGGCTGAAGACACATTTTTCAGCCAAGATAATTGCACACAAACTTATCATAATCTTCAGTGATAGCTCCTTAAGTACTAGGAGAGTCTTGAATCGGGTATAGGAAGGAATTCCTGGTACATATATCCAAAATCAAGAGTGTGGAGGTCCACCGGCTAGTGGCCCAACCACCATCTCATCCACCAAGTGAGATGCAACAACGTGCACTCCATATCTGAGCAACTAGAATCCTTACAGCGACGCTGTGTCATCCAAATCAGGAACATCAAGCTGCCATATTCATCATTAAAATATAGAGCCTTGTCTCAGCAAGAGAGAAAGACTCACCATCTGGCTACTGTCAGATAGGCTCAGGTTCTCAATTTCAGGATAAGTTAATAATTGGTTTAGAGATTAGAATGGACAATTAGCATGCTTTATTACATTGATACTTTCATATAAATTGAGAGTCGTTAAGCAGCGAGGCAACGCCTCGACATCAGTAAGTTCTGACCTACTCATGCAGTATCTGAGCTTATATTGCTGAATATTCATATAATCAGAATTGCCATATCCATAAATCTTAATTATCAGTTAGTTTATTTTCTTGCATATAATTTTTGTATGCAAATTTACATTTACCTTTGTGCAATTATACCTTTTGTGCAACAACACAGATATTCCTAGGGCTAGACTAGAGAGTGTGTTTAGTTCAGGTCCTCGATCATAAACCTTACCAGTGCTTACAGTCTTTGAGCTGTTTTATTTAATCCATATAAACTTACATGCTAAATGTGTGGGTGTACCCACAGGTATATTGTGTTCTGCAGTTTATGAGCCAGATCAGCCTTCAGGACCTTACCTGTTACAGCCCATTTCCTCTATCAAGGTCACAGTGGAGTGGACTTACAATCCAGCATAGGAACCTTGCATGAAGCTAAGAGAGCTTAATTATGTTTTGCCTATTATCAATGTTAGAATATTATTGAATTTTAAATTCATGGTTCTTGTACTAGATGTATGGTCCTATGTAATTCTCCTCTTGCATTTAATCCTGGTATATTCCCCACAGGTATAACTCCATGCAAAAAGATTCACTTCGCGCAGGCAAGGCACCAACCCAGGCCAGACCCTGCCGCACGATTAACTTTGCAGACGAATTAACATGTTGTTCATTCAAAACAGAAATTTTCTCAAATCTATATTAATAGTATTATATATTAGCATACTTGGGCATTGGTTCAGTTAGGTGTTTAGGTTCTTGGCGATTATTGGCATTTGTAGTACGTGGGTGAAGCATTTACAGCGTTGTCGTTCGAACAATGGAAATGGAAAGCTATCTCTAACATCCTTTTGTCTAAACAATCACATAACAAGCAGATAAAACTCTCCAAAGATGGTTACATACTTGCAACAAACTTAGATATTGCAATTGAATTCAATAGCTTTTCATCAATTGGTAGAAACCTTTAACAACCTTTCACTACATATCTCATAGGCAGCTATCCTAACTCTCCTCCGTTTACCAGTCAGCCCGACAGACATTATATCCTAATTCAATCGCATAAAACCAAAGCTGGGAACATTAAAGTAATAACATTTAGATATAAAAAGAGTGCTGCTCCTGCTCTTGCACTACCCGTAGCTCTGCTATTCAACAAATCTCTAGAGTGTCATACTTTTCCTGATATTCTTAAAAAGCAATAGTGACGCCAGTTCATAAAGGAGGCGAGACAGCTGACAAACAATTGTGGAAAAATATCAAATATACCTATACTTTCAAAAATATTTGAAAAAATTATTTACAAGCAGCTCTATTCCTAGTAAGACTTTGTAAGACTCACCACACTAAGTCCCTGTCAGTTTGGCTTCCGTTCCCAAGAGTACCAATGATGCCATTATTAGTCTGCTTGATAAAATTTACACAGCTCTTGACAAATATGAGTCCCCAATTTGCCTCTTTATTGACCTGAGAAAGGTCCTTCATACTGTAAACTATAACTACCTCTTAAACTTCACTATGGTGTCCAAGGCCTTGCTCTGGACTATACTCGTTCATATATCGGTGACATACACCAATATATAGTCATCAATAGCATAACCTTCCCCACTCTACCATTGGCAGTTGGAATGCCACAGGGCAGCATATTGGGACCTCTCCTATCATATAATGATTTGACAAATGTTTCTAACATTCTTAAACATATACTATATGCTGATGATACTGCCTTTGTCTATTCTGACTCCAACCCCCACACGCTAAATAATATTGTCAACTGTGAATAAAAAATTCCACTCGTGGATGTCAACCAATAAACTTCTGACCTTCTGTATTTTATTTGGCAGTAAATCATCAAATCAGATTAATCTTTAGATAGACAATGTTAAAATTACCAGCAGAAATGAGGGGAAGTTCCTTGGCCTATACAGACTAGGGACGGAACTTCACCACCCACATACAACACTGCCAAAAGTCTCAAAAACGATATACTTTCTAAAACCAGATATTATGTTATATTGTTATATTATGATATTATATCTCCTTCCATTATAATACGCACTAATGTATCCATTTCTTACATACGGTATCTGTACATGGGGTTCAGCCACTACAAATATCCTCAAGCCAATCATCACTCTGCAAAAATCTGCTGTCAGAACTATAACTCAGTCTTCAGATAACACACAGCCCTTTATTTAAGTCCCTTACCATGCTAAACATACTTACGGGCTGTACAAGTCCGTGCCACCTTTTGGGTGGCTTAATGTTTATGAATCAATCAATCTAAATGTTTGCTAAACATACTCTCCACACATTCTCCTGTGCTATCTACATGTACAAAACCTTGTTCCTAAATGCTAATCTTGAGCTGAAACTCTTTCTTGATAGGTGTAATAGAACCAATGAGCACCACACCAGAAATAAATATATCTTTGATTTCCCCAGTCAGACTAAATCTATGCAAACACTCCATGCAAATAAAAGGGCCCAGTCTTTGGAACTCACTCCCTGATGAATTAAAAAATTGTCCGGCCCATTCCCTGTTCAAAAGTAAAGCCAAAAAGTACCTAATTTCATCCTCATTACACACAGAACCTACATCCGGATCCTCTCGGACGTTGGTTCGAACCCTCGTCACGGCCTTTATGGATTTGTTCATCCTCATAATTTCCTACATTGTGCTTCAAACTCACACTGTATCGTGTACTACCCACTTCCCCAATATTAGTACTTAAGACTTATATATCCTTATCGGTGCAATCACCACTGTCAACTTATGTTGAAGTTATCTGTTGATATAAAAATCTTGCTACATTGTACCCTTTCATCTTAACTGATATGATCCCCAACCCAAACATTAAATAATGTTGTAAATAATTAATTAAAGAAAAGGTCTACTTACGGATGTAAACCAACAGACTCACACTAAACATAGAAAAGACCTACTACATCTTATTTGGAAGCAAATCAACAAATGCAATTCAGCTTCAGATAGACAATGTTAATATCAGCAATAAAGATGATGGAATGTTCCTTGACCTATACTTAGACAAGAGACTTAACTTCATCACCCACATACAACACAACCAAGTCTCTAAAATGGTTGGTATACACTCTAAAATCAGATATTATGTAACAAACTCTGCTCTCCCCTCACTATACTATGCATTAATCTATCCCTATTTTGCATATGGTATCTGTGCATGGAGTTCAACCAATGCAAACTACCTCAAGCCCATCAACATCAAGTAAAAATCTGCTATCAGAACAATAATAAACTCTGCTTTCAGACAACGCCCCCCCCCCCCCCCCGTTTAATTCCCTAAACATGCTAAACATAAACTCGCTTGGACAGATGTAATTGGACCCAAAATCATCACACCAGAAATAAATTGCTTTGATATCCCCAGAGTCAAACTTAATCTGTGTAAACACTATGCAAATAAAGGGACCTAGTCAATGGAACGCAATCCGTAACAAATTGAAAAGCTGCCTTATTCAAAAACAAAACAAAAAAGTACAAATTTCATCTTCATAGTTTCCTACCTAGTGCTTTAGACTCACACTGTATCAAGGTTATCCAATCCCCCAATATATGTAACTAAGCCATATTACCTGTGCATTCATTGCAATCATCTTATATCATGATTGTTATATTGAATGCATATTTTATTGCACTATACCTTGAATTACTCCTCAAATTGTGCTACCATGTACCTGTTTATAACTCTTAAATTTTACTTTAATGTGCCTATTAATCTTTGTCAAATTTTCTGCAATATACCTGTTAACATTTTATAAATTTTGCTAGAAATTACCCACTTAAAATTATCTGTTAGAATAAAGACCTGCCCGAAACGCAAACGTACTAGTGGCTTTAGAAGAATGTAAAATCATCAATGCTATGTACTCTCATAAACTCAATGTACCTTCTTGTGTATAAATAAATAAGTAAAAATGTTAGATTAAGGACCTGCCAGAAACGCTTTGCGTGTAAGTGGCTTTGCATGAATGTAAAAATACCAATCTTATGTAATCTCACCAACCCATTGTACCTTCTTGCAAATAAATTATTATCATAACAAAAGTGGTCAGCGAAGCACTTGTTCCGGAAGGTTTCGGACGTCATCAGTTGTAAGTCGTGAGAATGAAAATGAAATGATAAATGTTTATGAATGAAAACCCGTTTTTCACTGAGAATTTTTGGTGCCGCACATAGGACGCTGCACTTATTGACGAATAGGCTCATTCGTGCTACAGGATGACTCCCTTGGGTAAGCAGTTCTTTATATTACAATAAAAACTTACTGGACATTGATATAGTATAACAATTAGGGTACACCCAATTCATAGTTGTAGTGAAAATGCAGTAATAAAAATACCTATTGATCCTTAACTTTTATTTTAGGTAATTTTTTTATTACACATAAGATGATCACAGATCATTCACTGAACATCCACTCTATTACACTTTCTGCTTCTTCTTGTTTCTAGAAAACACATCAGGTTCATTATCATAATTCACTAACATATGTTGTGGAAATGATGCCTCTTCTTATTCTGCTTCTTGTTGCTCACTGGGAAACGATTAACTTTACATCAGAGTGCACCAACACACGCCTCTTCATATTTTTAAGTTGACGTTTCTCACTCCTGTGAGATGTATCACCTGTATGCACTCCTACATGTTTCTTCATATTTATTTCAAGTGTATGTGGGTAGGGAAGAAGACAGGTTGACTAGTTTAGCGGTTACAAGGGAAAATGTTATTAAACAAATAGTGAAACTCAAGCCAAACAAATCCCCAGGGCTGGACGAAGTGTTTGCCAGGGTGCTTAAGGAATGCAAAGAGATGCTTTGTGATCCATTGTCAACCATATTTAATGAATCATTAAATAGACAGCTCCTATTTATAACCACCCAATCCCATTCATATACATGTCCAACCTACACTTGAAACAGTCAAGGTACCCCCACCTCCACGTTACACAGTAATTGGTTCACAAATCAATAAACCTGACACCCAACCAATATTTACTCAGGTCTTTCCTAAATCTAAACTTATTCAATTTATACCCATTGTTTCGTGTAGTCTTGTGTTGATACTATTAATACCCTATTAATATCCTCTTTGTTATGTCCATTTATCCACTCGTAAGCCTCTATCATGTCACCTCCTATTTCTTCGCCTTTCTAGAGAATGTAATTTAAGTTTTGTCAATCTTTCTTCATATGACAGGTTTGTAATTTGAGGGATTAATTTTTTCATCATACGCAGGACGTTTTGTAGTGAATTTATATCCATTCTATAGTACGGCGACCAAAACTGAACTGCAAATTCTAAATGGGGCATAACCAGAGCAAGATATAGCTGAAGAACAACGCCAGGTGTCTTATTAGTAACGCTTCGATTAATAAATCCCAGTGTCCTTTTAGCTTTATTATAAACATTTATGCATTAATTTTTTGTTTTTTAAATTCTTACTAATCATAACTCCCAAATCTCTCTCGCAATACGACTTCACAATCTCAACACCATTTAGCTCGTATCTTGTAACTCTATCATCACTACCTAGCTTCAAAACTTGTTATTCCGAGTGTTATTCCCTACTGTGTTTTCTCGTGTTTATTTTCCTACTGATTTTAGTATCATCGGCAAATTTGCAAATGTTGCTGTTCAAACCTGAATCTAAATCATTTATATATATTATGAATAACAGAGGCACCAGGACAGAGACTTTAGGCACTCCACTTACAACACTTTCCCAACCTGACTTAACTCCATTTATACTGACTCTGTTTCCTTTGGCAAAGCCATGCTCTAATCATGTTTCCCTGTTAGTTAACACTAAGTCTTAAATATTATTTCCAGGTGTTGTTTCCTTAAGGAAGCACTCGTCAATTAATTCTAGAAAATCTTCTGCTTCATTATTCCCTGTTTTGTTAAGCCAGTTTATTCTACTAAAATTAAAATCACCCAAAACACAAATACTGCTTGACCTAGATGCTCTAGATATTTCACCCCATCTATGCTTAGCTTGTATTCTGTCTAAGTTTGGTGGCCTGTATATAACTCCTATTATAATTTTTTTTTAGCTTTTTCGTTTAGTTCTAGCCAAATAGTTTCTGTGTGTGGCTCAGTTTTTGATTCCCTCTTTGAGACTACATTTGAAATTTTCCCTAACATATATGGCTACTCCCCCTCTTCGTCTAATATATTTATCTGTGTGAAATAGTTTAAATCTGTTTATTTTATATGCAGCTAATAGTTCTGTTTCCAGTATGCCCAATCTGGCTACAAGATAGCCCCCTGGGGTAATCAATTCTAAATAATACAGTAAAGACTTAATGGAGATAGAGATTTAGTATAACAATTAGGGTATATCCAATTCAAAGTTGTAGTGAAAATATAGTAGTAAAAATACTTAATGGTATGAAACTTTTATTTTTGGTAATATTTTTATTTACGCATGATGAAACCAAATCATTCACCACATCCACTCTATTACATATTCTGCTTCTTGTTGTTCTATAGAACAACAAGAACATATCTCCTGTTGAACATATGTAATTCATATGTAGAACATACATATGTTCCAACAAGAACATATGAAATATCACCATTACAATAACATGTTCTACAGAACATCAGGTTCAACAACACCAACATCAGGTTAATTCTCAAACTTCACTAGCATATGTTATTGAACTGATGCTGCGTCACATTCAGCTTCTTGTTGTTTTATAGAACACTCATCAGGTTCATTACCAAACTTCACTAACATATGTTGTGGAATTGATGCTGCTTCATATTCTGCTTCTTGGTGCTCACTTGGACAACGATTTTATCATCAGAGTGCACCAACTCATGCCACTTCATATTTGCAAGTTGACTAAATATTTTCTCACACACTTCACACTTATGAGTTGTATCACCTGCATACACTCTTACACGTTTCTTCGTATTTCCACGGAGACTAACTTTTGCCACAATCAGCACACTTATGAGGTTTGTCCCTCCCATGTAGTAACATGTGCTTTTTCATATTGCGATGGTATTTGAATTTTCTCGCACGCTCAGAACACTCGTGAGGCTTATAATCAGACTGTACTGACAGGTGTTTTCTCAAATTGCAAAGGTTTTTGAATTTTCTCGCACAATCAGGACATTCGCGAGGCTTTTTTTTTAATACATATGTTTTCTCAAAGATCCAGGGACATTAAATTTTCTCTCACACCCAGAACACGAGTAGGGCCTATCATCACAATGCACTACCAAGTGCACTCTCAAACCTTCACTGTTCTTGAATTTTTTCCTCACACTTGGGACACTTGTTTTGATTATTATTAGAATGAAGAAACATGTGCCATGTCAAAGTGCTAAGATCCTTGAATTTTCTCCGGCACTTTGGGCACTTGTGGGGCTTATCATCAGAACGAATCATTACGTTAGTTTTCATATCTCCAAGTTGATATGTAAGGTATGTTCCCGCAAGTCCAGGAATTGTTTAATATCTTGCGCAGAAGTCACAATAACGTGGCTGAAGAAATCTTGATGCTTCTATATTGGTGCAGAGTTTTGAAGTGGGTAGAATATAGTTGTGCATTAATTGGCTGTTGACTTCTTGATGTGTAGTGCCTCGCAGATGTCAAGCCGCCTGCTATCGCTTGACATCTGCAAGGCACTACACATCAAGAAGTCAAGTAAATAAGATGAAAGCTGTTTAAATTATAGCATAGTAGAACTCTGCTAGTGTTTGCAGAGTTATAATTGTGTGTGTGTAAACTAAAGTCTTTGAAGATGTAATAAGTTCTTACGAAACGCGTTCACGTGTCGCGACAGACTAGAAATAATATATATATATATATATATATATATATATATATATATATATATATATATATATATATATATATATATATATATATATATATATATATATATATATATATATATATATATATATATATATATATATATATGTCGTACCTAATAGCCAGAACGCACTTCTCAGCCTATTATGCACGGCCCGATTTGCCTAATAAGCCAAGTTTTCCTGAATTAATATATTTTCTCAAATTTGTTTCTTATGAAATGATAAAGCAACTCATTTCATTATGTATGAGGTCAAATTTTTTTTATTGGAGTTAAAATTAACGTAGATATATGACCGAACCTAACCAACCCTACCTAACCTAACCTAACCTATCTTTATAGGTTAGGTTCAGTTAAGTAGCCGAAAAAGGTAGGTTAGGTTAGGTTAGGTAGGTTAGGTAGTCGAAAAAACATTAATTCATGAAAACTTGGCTTATTAAGCAAATCGGGCCATGCATAGTAGGCTGAGAAGTGCGTTCTGGCTACTAGGTACGACATATATATATATATATATATATATATATATATATATATATATATATATATATATATATATATATATATATATATATATATATATATATATATATATGTCGTACCTAGTAGCCAGAACGTACTTCTCAGCCTACTATGCAAGGCCCGATTTGCCTAATAAGCCAAGTTTTAATGAATTAATTGTTTTTCGACTACCTAATCTACCTAACCTAACCTAACCTAACTTTTTCGGCTACCTAACCTAACCTAACCTATAAAGATAGGTTAGGTTAGATTAGGTAAGGTTGGTTAGGTTCGGTCATATATCTACGTTAATTTTAACTCCAATAAAAAAAAATTTACCTCATACATAATGAAATGGGTAGCTTTATCATTTCACAAGGAAAAAATTAGAGAAAATATATTAATTAAGGAAAACTTGGCTTAGTAGGCAAATCGGGCCTTGCATAGTAGGCTGAGAAGTGCGTTCTGGCTACTAGGTACGACATATATATATATATATATATATATATATATATATATATATATATATATATATATATATATATATATATATATATATATATATATATATATATGTCGTACCTAGTAGCCAGAACTCACTTGTCAGCCTACTATGCAAGGCCCGATTTGCCTAATAAGCCAAGTTTTTATGAATTAATGTTTTTTAGACAACCTAACCTACCTAACCTAACCTAACCTAACTTTTTCGGGTACCTAACCCAACCTAACCTATAAAGATAGGTTAGGTTAGGTTAGGTAGGGTTGGTTAGGTTCGGTCATATATCTTCGTTAATTTTAACTCCAATAAAAAAAAATTGACCTCATATATAATGAAATGGGTAGCTTTATCATTTCATAAGTAAAATATTAGAGAAAATATATTAATTTAGGAAAACTTGGCTTATTAGGCAAATCGGGCCTTGCGTAGTAGGCTGAGAAGTGCGTTCTGGCTACTAGGTACGACATATATATATATATATATATATATATATATATATATATATATATATATATATATATATATATGTCGTACCTAGTAGCCAGAACGCACTTCTCGGCCTACTATGCAAGGCCCAATTTGCCTAATAAGCCAAGTTTTCCTGAATTAATATATTTTCTCTAATTTTTTTCTTATGAAATGATAAAGCTACCCATTTCATTATGTATGAGGTCAATTTTTTTTTATTGGAGTTAAAATTAACGTAGATATATGACCGAACCTAAACATCCCTACCTAATCTAACCTAACCTATCTTTATAGGTTAGGCTAGGTTAGGTAGCCGAAAAAGTTAGGTTAGGTTAGGTTAGGTAGGTTAGGTTGCCGAAAAACAATTAATTCGTGAAAACTTGGCTCATTAGGCAAATCGGGCCTTGCATAGTAGGCTGAGAAGTGCGTTCTGGCTATTAGGTAGGACATATATATATATATATATATATATATATATATATATATATATATATATATATATATATATATATATATATATCTTTAGAACACTTTCCCACCAGGAGACTCGAACCCTAGCCAGCACAGAAGCCTTCCAGCAAGAAAGGAAGGCTTCTGTGCTGGCTAGGGTTCGAGTCTCCTGGTGGGAAAGTGTTCTAAAGTTCTATACTTCACTCTCGTGTTTAGGAGAGTTGTGCCTTAAGCATAGACACTGTGTCTTCCCATATTAACAGGGACTTGATGAAATTAACGTCTAAATGACCCCTCACTTGCTCTAGTGCTCTTGGGAGGTGGTGATCTTTGGTGTATTTAAATACTCCGAAATTACCATCTCTTTTAAGGGTCTGAGCGGGTGGTGGAGCGGGTTAAGGCGTACCTGTTATGCCAGTTGCTGGAAGGCTTCTGTGCTGGCTAGGGTTCGAGTCTCCTGGTGGGAAAGTGTTCTAAAGTTCTATACTTCACTCTCGTGTTTAGGAGAGTTGTGCCTTAAGCATAGACACTGTGTCTTCCCATATTAACAGGGACTTGATGAAATTAACGTCTAAATGACCCCTCACTTGCTCTAGTGCTCTTGGGAGGTGGTGATCTTTGGTGTATTTAAATACTCCGAAATTACCATCTCTTTTAAGGGTCTGAGCGGGTGGTGGAGCGGGTTAAGGCGTACCTGTTATGCCAGTTGCTGGAAGGCTTCTGTGCTGGCTAGGGTTCGAGTCTCCTGGTGGGAAAGTGTTCTAAAGTTCTATACTTCACTCTCGTGTTTAGGAGAGTTGTGCCTTAAGCATAGACACTGTGTCTTCCCATATTAACAGGGACTTGATGAAATTAACGTCTAAATGACCCCTCACTTGCTCTAGTGCTCTTGGGAGGTGGTGATCTTTGGTGTATTTAAATACTCCGAAATTACCATCTCTTTTAAGGGTCTGAGCGGGTGGTGGAGCGGGTTAAGGCGTACCTGTTATGCCAGTTGCTGGAAGGCTTCTGTGCTGGCTAGGGTTCGAGTCTCCTGGTGGGAAAGTGTTCTAAAGTTCTATACTTCACTCTCGTGTTTAGGAGAGTTGTGCCTTAAGCATAGACACTGTGTCTTCCCATATTAACAGGGACTTGATGAAATTAACGTCTAAATGACCCCTCACTTGCTCTAGTGCTCTTGGGAGGTGGTGATCTTTGGTGTATTTAAATACTCCGAAATTACCATCTCTTTTAAGGGTCTGAGCAGGTGGTGGAGCGGGTTAAGGCGTACCTGTTATGCCAGTTGCTGGAAGGCTTCTGTGCTGGCTAGGGTTCGAGTCTCCTGGTGGGAAAGTGTTCTAAAGTTCTATACTTCACTCTCGTGTTTAGGAGAGTTGTGCCTTAAGCATAGACACTGTGTCTTCCCATATTAACAGGGACTTGATGAAATTAACGTCTAAATGACCCCTCACTTGCTCTAGTGCTCTTGGGAGGTGGTGATCTTTGGTGTATTTAAATACTCCGAAATTACCATCTCTTTTAAGGGTCTGAGCGGGTGGTGGAGCGGGTTAAGGCGTACCTGTTATGCCAGTTGCTGGAAGGCTTCTGTGCTGGCTAGGGTTCGAGTCTCCTGGTGGGAAAGTGTTCTAAAGTTCTATACTTCACTCTCGTGTTTAGGAGAGTTGTGCCTTAAGCATAGACACTGTGTCTTCCCATATTAACAGGGACTTGATGAAATTAACGTCTAAATGACCCCTCACTTGCTCTAGTGCTCTTGGGAGGTGGTGATCTTTGGTGTATTTAAATACTCCGAAATTACCATCTCTTTTAAGGGTCTGAGCGGGTGGTGGAGCGGGTTAAGGCGTACCTGTTATGCCAGTTGCTGGAAGGCTTCTGTGCTGGCTAGGGTTCGAGTCTCCTGGTGGGAAAGTGTTCTAAAGTTCTATACTTCACTCTCGTGTTTAGGAGAGTTGTGCCTTAAGCATAGACACTGTGTCTTCCCATATTAACAGGGACTTGATGAAATTAACGTCTAAATGACCCCTCACTTGCTCTAGTGCTCTTGGGAGGTGGTGATCTTTGGTGTATTTAAATACTCCGAAATTACCATCTCTTTTAAGGGTCTGAGCAGGTGGTGGAGCGGGTTAAGGCGTACCTGTTATGCCAGTTGCTGGAAGGCTTCTGTGCTGGCTAGGGTTCGAGTCTCCTGGTGGGAAAGTGTTCTAAAGTTCTATACTTCACTCTCGTGTTTAGGAGAGTTGTGCCTTAAGCATAGACACTGTGTCTTCCCATATTAACAGGGACTTGATGAAATTAACGTCTAAATGACCCCTCACTTGCTCTAGTGCTCTTGGGAGGTGGTGATCTTTGGTGTATTTAAATACTCCGAAATTACCATCTCTTTTAAGGGTCTGAGCGGGTGGTGGAGCGGGTTAAGGCGTACCTGTTATGCCAGTTGCTGGAAGGCTTCTGTGCTGGCTAGGGTTCGAGTCTCCTGGTGGGAAAGTGTTCTAAAGTTCTATACTTCACTCTCGTGTTTAGGAGAGTTGTGCCTTATATATATATATATATATATATATATATATATATATATATATATATATATATATATATATATATATATATATATATATATATATATATATATATATATATATATATATATATATATATTTTGGTAGCAGTCTTTCCTGTAGACATATATTATTAAATATGACCGAAAAAGTAAGATTAATAATTCTAACACGAATTTTCTCAATCTTTCGTACATTTCTTTTTATTCTTGGAGGTAATTCAAAAATCAATTCTCAAAAATTCATTTTTATTTCTAATCTGACGCGACACTTGAGCGCGTTTCGTAAAACTTATTACATTTTCAAAGACTTTAGTTAACACATACACAACTGAATAGAACTTACTGAATAGAATAGAACATCTCCGATTTTGTTTATATCTACATTTGAGTGAGGTGGATGGGGTGAGGTGGTATTTAATAAGGTATTAATTTCATCTACACAAGCCAGAACATGAAACAATGGGTATTGAATAGAAGTGATTGTAGAAAGCCTATTGGTCCATATTTCTTGATGTTTCTATATTGGAGCGGAGTCTTGAGGTGGGTAGAATATAGTTGTGCATTAATTGGCTGTTGATTGCTGGTGTTGACTTCTTGATGTGTAATGCCTCGCAAACGTCAAGCCGCCTGCTATCGCTGTATCTATCGATGATTTCTGTGTTGTTTACTAGGATTTCTCTGGCGATGGTTTGGTTGTGGGAAGAGATTATATGTTCCTTAATGGAGCCCTGTTGCTTATGCATCGTTAAACGCCTAGAAAGAGATGTTGTTGTCTTCCCTATATACTGTTTTTTTTTGGAGCTTACAGTCCCCAAGAGGGCATTTGAAGGCATAGACGACGTTAGTCTCTTTTAAAGCGTTCTGTTTTGTGTCTGGAGAGTTTTTCATGAGTAGGCTGGCCGTTTTTCTGGTTTTATAGTAAATCGTCAGTTGTATCCTCTGATTTTTGTCTGTAGGGATAACGTTTCTATTAACAATATCTTTCAGGACCCTTTCCTCTGTTTTATGAGCTGTGGAACTTCTTTTCCACAGAATATATATATATATATATATATATATATATATATATATATATATATATATATATATATATATATATATATATATATATATATATATATATATATATATATATATATATATATATATATATATATATATATATATATATATATATATATAACTGAAAACTCACACCCCAGAAGTGACTCGAACCCATACTCCCACAACTGGTATGTACAGGGACGCCTTAATCCGCTTGACCATCACGACCGGACATAAGGAAGTGATAGCCGAGGCTATATGAACCACTTCCCCGCCGGCACTCGGATGGTAATCTTGGGCATAGCATTTTATCAAATCACCTCATTCTTTGGGGCACACGTGAGGAACACAAATGCAAACAAGCCTGAATGGTCCCCAGGACTATATACAACTGAAAACTCACACCCCAGAAGTGACTCGAACCCATACTCCCACAACTGGTATGTACAGGGACGCCTTAATCCGCTTGACCATCACGACCGGACATAAGGAAGTGATAGCCGAGGCTATATGAACCACTTCCCCGCCGGCACTCGGATGGTAATCTTGGGCATAGCATTTTATCAAATCACCTCATTCTTTGGGGCACACGTGAGGAACACAAATGCAAACAAGCCTGAATGGTCCCCAGGACTATATACAACTGAAAACTCACACCCCAGAAGTGACTCGAACCCATACTCCCACAACTGGTATGTACAGGGACGCCTTAATCCGCTTGACCATCACGACCGGACATAAGGAAGTGATAGCCGAGGCTATATGAACCACTTCCCCGCCGGCACTCGGATGGTAATCTTGGGCATAGCATTTTATCAAATCACCTCATTCTTTGGGGCACACGTGAGGAACACAAATGCAAACAAGCCTGAATGGTCCCCAGGACTATATACAACTGAAAACTCACACCCCAGAAGTGACTCGAACCCATACTCCCACAACTGGTATGTACAGGGACGCCTTAATCCGCTTGACCATCACGACCGGACATAAGGAAGTGATAGCCGAGGCTATATGAACCACTTCCCCGCCGGCACTCGGATGGTAATCTTGGGCATAGCATTTTATCAAATCACCTCATTCTTTGGGGCACACGTGAGGAACACAAATGCAAACAAGCCTGAATGGTCCCCAGGACTATATACAACTGAAAACTCACACCCCAGAAGTGACTCGAACCCATACTCCCACAACTGGTATGTACAGGGACGCCTTAATCCGCTTGACCATCACGACCGGACATAAGGAAGTGATAGCCGAGGCTATATGAACCACTTCCCCGCCGGCACTCGGATGGTAATCTTGGGCATAGCATTTTATCAAATCACCTCATTCTTTGGGGCACACGTGAGGAACACAAATGCAAACAAGCCTGAATGGTCCCCAGGACTATATACAACTGAAAACTCACACCCCAGAAGTGACTCGAACCCATACTCCCACAACTGGTATGTACAGGGACGCCTTAATCCGCTTGACCATCACGACCGGACATAAGGAAGTGATAGCCGAGGCTATATGAACCACTTCCCCGCCGGCACTCGGATGGTAATCTTGGGCATAGCATTTTATCAAATCACCTCATTCTTTGGGGCACACGTGAGGAACACAAATGCAAACAAGCCTGAATGGTCCCCAGGACTATATACAACTGAAAACTCACACCCCAGAAGTGACTCGAACCCATACTCCCACAACTGGTATGTACAGGGACGCCTTAATCCGCTTGACCATCACGACCGGACATAAGGAAGTGATAGCCGAGGCTATATGAACCACTTCCCCGCCGGCACTCGGATGGTAATCTTGGGCATAGCATTTTATCAAATCACCTCATTCTTTGGGGCACACGTGAGGAACACAAATGCAAACAAGCCTGAATGGTCCCCAGGACTATATACAACTGAAAACTCACACCCCAGAAGTGACTCGAACCCATACTCCCACAACTGGTATGTACAGGGACGCCTTAATCCGCTTGACCATCACGACCGGACCTAAGGAAGTGATAGCCGAGGCTATATGAACCACTTCCCCGCCGGCACTCGGATGGTAATCTTGGGCATAGCATTTTATCAAATCACCTCATTCTTTGGGGCACACGTGAGGAACACAAATGCAAACAAGCCTGAATGGTCCCCAGGACTATATACAACTGAAAACTCACACCCCAGAAGTGACTCGAACCCATACTCCCACAACTGGTATGTACAGGGACGCCTTAATCCGCTTGACCATCACGACCGGACATAAGGAAGTGATAGCCGAGGCTATATGAACCACTTCCCCGCCGGCACTCGGATGGTAATCTTGGGCATAGCATTTTATCAAATCACCTCATTCTTTGGGGCACACGTGAGGAACACAAAAGTGATGGTCAAGCGGATTAAGGCGTCCCTGTACATACCAGTTGTGGGAGTATGGGTTCGAGTCACTTCTGGGGTGTGAGTTTTCAGTTGTATATAGTCCTGGGGACCATTCAGGCTTGTTTGCATTTGTGTTCCTCACGTGTGCCCCAAAGAATGAGGTGATTTGATAAAATGCTATGCCCAAGATTACCATCCGAGTGCCGGCGGGGAAGTGGTTCATATAGCCTCGGCTATCACTTCCTTATGTCCGGTCGTGATGGTCAAGCGGATTAAGGCGTCCCTGTACATACCAGTTGTGGGAGTATGGGTTCGAGTCACTTCTGGGGTGTGAGTTTTCAGTTGTATATAGTCCTGGGGACCATTCAGGCTTGTTTGCATTTGTGTTCCTCACGTGTGCCCCAAAGAATGAGGTGATTTGATAAAATGCTATGCCCAAGATTACCATCCGAGTGCCGGCGGGGAAGTGGTTCATATAGCCTCGGCTATCACTTCCTTATGTCCGGTCGTGATGGTCAAGCGGATTAAGGCGTCCCTGTACATACCAGTTGTGGGAGTATGGGTTCGAGTCACTTCTGGGGTGTGAGTTTTCAGTTGTATATAGTCCTGGGGACCATTCAGGCTTGTTTGCATTTGTGTTCCTCACGTGTGCCCCAAAGAATGAGGTGATTTGATAAAATGCTATGCCCAAGATTACCATCCGAGTGCCGGCGGGGAAGTGGTTCATATAGCCTCGGCTATCACTTCCTTATGTCCGGTCGTGATGGTCAAGCGGATTAAGGCGTCCCTGTACATACCAGTTGTGGGAGTATGGGTTCGAGTCACTTCTGGGGTGTGAGTTTTCAGTTGTATATAGTCCTGGGGACCATTCAGGCTTGTTTGCATTTGTGTTCCTCACGTGTGCCCCAAAGAATGAGGTGATTTGATAAAATGCTATGCCCAAGATTACCATCCGAGTGCCGGCGGGGAAGTGGTTCATATAGCCTCGGCTATCACTTCCTTATGTCCGGTCGTGATGGTCAAGCGGATTAAGGCGTCCCTGTACATACCAGTTGTGGGAGTATGGGTTCGAGTCACTTCTGGGGTGTGAGTTTTCAGTTGTATATAGTCCTGGGGACCATTCAGGCTTGTTTGCATTTGTGTTCCTCACGTGTGCCCCAAAGAATGAGGTGATTTGATAAAATGCTATGCCCAAGATTACCATCCGAGTGCCGGCGGGGAAGTGGTTCATATAGCCTCAGCTATCACTTCCTTATGTCCGGTCGTGATGGTCAAGCGGATTAAGGCGTCCCTGTACATACCAGTTGTGGGAGTATGGGTTCGAGTCACTTCTGGGGTGTGAGTTTTCAGTTGTATATAGTCCTGGGGACCATTCAGGCTTGTTTGCATTTGTGTTCCTCACGTGTGCCCCAAAGAATGAGGTGATTTGATAAAATGCTATGCCCAAGATTACCATCCGAGTGCCGGCGGGGAAGTGGTTCATATAGCCTCGGCTATCACTTCCTTATGTCCGGTCGTGATGGTCAAGCGGATTAAGGCGTCCCTGTACATACCAGTTGTGGGAGTATGGGTTCGAGTCACTTCTGGGGTGTGAGTTTTCAGTTGTATATAGTCCTGGGGACCATTCAGGCTTGTTTGCATTTGTGTTCCTCACGTGTGCCCCAAAGAATGAGGTGATTTGATAAAATGCTATGCCCAAGATTACCATCCGAGTGCCGGCGGGGAAGTGGTTCATATAGCCTCGGCTATCACTTCCTTATGTCCGGTCGTGATGGTCAAGCGGATTAAGGCGTCCCTGTACATACCAGTTGTGGGAGTATGGGTTCGAGTCACTTCTGGGGTGTGAGTTTTCAGTTGTATATAGTCCTGGGGACCATTCAGGCTTGTTTGCATTTGTGTTCCTCACGTGTGCCCAAAAGAATGAGGTGATTTGATAAAATGCTATGCCCAAGATTACCATCCGAGTGCCGGCGGGGAAGTGGTTCATATAGCCTCGGCTATCACTTCCTTATGTCCGGTCGTGATGGTCAAGCGGATTAAGGCGTCCCTGTACATACCAGTTGTGGGAGTATGGGTTCGAGTCACTTCTGGGGTGTGAGTTTTCAGTTGTATATAGTCCTGGGGACCATTCAGGCTTGTTTGCATATATATATATATATATATATATATATATATATATATATATATATATATATATAAATATATGCGAACAAGCTTGAATGGTCCCCAGGACTATATGCGACTGAAAACTCACACCCCAGAAGTGACTCAAACCTATACTCCCAGGAGCAACGCAACTGGTATCTACAGGGATGCCTTAATCCACTTGACCATCACGCCCGGACATAAGGAAGTGATAGCCGAAGCTATTTGAACCACTTCCCCACTGGCACTCGGATGGTAATCTTGGGCATAGCATTTTATCAAATCACCTCATTCTTTGGGGCACACGTGAGGAACACAAATGCGAACGGTGAATGCAACTTAAGCTTTGTTAATCTTTCTTCATATGAAAGATTTCTAATTTGGGAAATTAACTTAGTCATCCTACGCTGGACACGTTCAAGTGAATTTATATCCATTCTATAATATGGCGACCAAAACTGAACTGCATAATCTAAATGGGGCCTAACTAGAGCAAGATATAGATTGAGAACCACACCAGGTGTCTTGTTACTAACGCTGCGATTAATAAATCCAAGTGTCCGATTTGCCTTATTACGAACATTCATGCATTGATCCTTTTGTTTTAAATTCTTACTAATCATAACTCCCAGATCCCTTTCACAATTCGACTTCGCAATCTATGAAGTTTGCATAGCAGAGCAAGCAAAGTCAAATCCTAAAGGTTTTTTTCAGTTTTATCGAACTAAGACTAGGGAAAGGATAGGTCCATTAAAATCTGAGACAGGTCAAATAACGGATAATGACAAGGAGATGAGTAGTATTTTTAACAAATATTTTATATCTGTATTTACTAAAGAAGAACTTAACAATATGCCTTCAGCCGAACAAGTCTATGTGGGTGGGGATGAGGACAGGTTGACTAGTTTAGCAGTTACCAGGGAGGATGTAATTAAACAATTAGAAAAACTAAAACCAAACAAATCCCCAGGGCCGGATGAAGTGTTTGCCAGGGTGCTTAAAGAATGCAAAGAGGAGCTTTCCGAGCCACTGTCTACCATATTTAATAAATCAATAGAGTCAGGCAGAGTGCCAGAGTCATTGAAGGTAGCTAATGTGGTACCAATTTTTAAGAAAGGAGATAGATCACATGCATCAAACTATCGGCCAATTAGCCTAACGTCTATTGTGGGAAAGTTACTTGAATCAATAATTGCAAATACAATTCGTCTCCATCTTGAAAAACATAAATTAATAAATGAGTCGCAACATGGTTTTACAAATGGCCGTTCATGTTTAACAAATTTGCTAACTTTTTATTCCAGCATAGTTCAGGCAGTTGATAGTGGTAAGGATTGTGATGTTGTGTACCTTGACTTTAGCAACGCTTTTGAAACAGAGCCACATGAAAGACTAATTAAAAAAATAGAAGCTCATGGTATTGGGAGTGCTATATTAACTTGGATAAGGGCATGGCTATTCCAAAGGAAACAGAGAGTTAGTATAAATGGGGTTAAGTCAGAGTGGGATAATGTTGTTAGTGGAGTACCACAGGGCTCTGTCCTGGGACCTCTGTTGTTTATAATATATATAAATGATTTAGATTCAGGTTTGAGTAGCAACATTTGCAAATTTGCCGACGATACGAAAATCGGTAGGGAAATTAATTCGGAGGAGGACTCACTACCACTTCAAGTTGATCTAGATAGGGCTTTGAAATAGTCAAATGATTGGCAAATACAGTATAATGCTGATAAATGTAAAGTTCTGAGGCTAGGTAATGATGATAGAGTTACAAGATACGAGCTAGATGGTGTTGAGATTGCGAAGTCGGATTGCGAAAGGGATCTGGGAGTTATGATTAGTAAGAATTTAAAACAAAAGGATCAATGCATGAATGTTCGTAATAAGGCGAATAGGACACTGGGATTTATTAATCGAAGCGTTAGTAACATGAACGATATTATGACAGGAAATGGAAACAAACCCATTATTTGTATTAGTGCAGGGGGTAATGATGTTGGACGAGTTAGGAGTGAGGAACTAATACAGAGATTCAGGACAGCCATTGAATCAGTTAGGAGCAAGGGAGGAATCCCGATCATATGTGGCATTCTTCCTAGAAAGGGAGTAGGAAATGAATGGATATCGAGGGCACTTGGTGTCAATTGCCGGCTGGAAAGATATTGCAAATCAAATGCAATATCTTTCATAGACAACTGGGAACACTTCTATGGAAGAAATGAAATGTATGCTCGTGATGGGGTGCATCTATCGAGAGCTGGGGTTGTTGCTGTTGCGAACTCCTTGGAAGAAGTGGTTAGAGGTGTTTGTTTGGGTTTAAACTGTTAGTAGATAGAGGTATTGGAATTGATTTGAAAGAAGGAGGTAATAAAAGTATGTGTTTGTGGGAGAAAGGAATTGGCAAAATGATTAGGGAAAGAGAAGGGCCTCAAAATAACAATTCACTTAGGGTATATTACACTAACAGTAGAAGTCTAAGAAATAAAATTAACGAATTAAATGCTCTTGTCTGCACAGAAAAAATAGATATTATTGCACTTACCGAAACGTGGATGAATGTAGAAAATAGAGAACTATTAGCTGAATATCAAATAAATGGATTTAAACTATTTCACACAGATAGATATATTAGACGAGAAGGGGGAGTAGCCATATATGTTAGGGACAATTTAAAATGTAGTCTCAAAGAGGGAATCAAAACTGAGCCCCACACCGAAACTATTTGGATAGAATTATACGAAAAAGCAAATAATATTATAATAGGAGTTATATATAGGCCACCAAATTTAGACAGAATGTAAGCAAAGCATCTATGGGATGAAATATCTAGGGCATCTAGATCTAACAGTATTTACGTCATGGGTGACTTTAATTTTAGTGGAATAAACTGGTTGAACAAAACAGGGAATAGTAAAGCAGAAGATTTTCTAGAATTAATTGACGATTGCTTTCTTACGCAACACATTAAGGAACCAACACGGGAAAATAATATTTTAGATTTAGTGTTAACTAACAGGGAAACACAAATTAATGACATCGAAATAGGGAGTGAGCTAGGGAACAGTGATCACAAAGAAATCAGATTTAGCATAGAATGGAATAGACCTGTAGGAGAAAATTCTGTTAAAGTGCCAGATTTTCGAAAAGCTGATTTTAATAGCCTTAGAAATTTTTTGGGTCAAATTGATTGGAAAGTCTTGGGTATGGGGTGGGGCCGGTCTTGGAGCGAGACATGAACATAAGAACATAAGAACATAAGAACAAAGGTAACTGCAGAAGGCCTATTGGCCCATACGAGGCAGCTCCTATTCTATAACCACCCAATCCCACTCATATACTTGTCCAACCCGTGCTTGAAACAATCGAGGGACCCCACCTCCACAATGTTACGCGGCAATTGGTTCCACAAATCAACAACCCTGTTACTGAACCAGTATTTACCCAAGTCTTTCCTAAATCTAAACTTATCCAATTTATATCCATTGTTTCGTGTTCTGTCCTGTGTTGATACTTTTAATACCCTATTAATATCCCCCCGGTTATGTCCATTCATCCACTTGTAAACCTCAATCATGTCACCCCTAACTCTTCGCCTTTCCAGTGAATGCAACTTAAGCTTTGTTAATCTTTCTTCATATGAAAGATTTCTAATTTGGGGAATTAACTTAGTCATCCTACGCTGGACACGTTCAAGTGAATTTATATCCATTCTATAATATGGCGACCAAAACTGAACTGCATAATCTAAATGGGGCCTAACTAGAGCAAGATATAGCTTGAGAACCACACCAGGTGTCTTGTTACTAACGCTGCGATTAATAAATCCAAGTGTCCGATTTGCCTTATTACGAACATTTATGCATTGATCCTTTTGTTTTAAATTCTTACTAATCATAACTCCCAGATCCCTTTCGCAATCCGACTTCGCAATCACAACACCATCTAGCTCGTATCTTGTAACTCTATCATCATTACCTAACCTCAGAACTTTACATTTATCAGCATTAAACTGCATCTGCCAATCCTTTGACCATTTCAAAACCCTATCTAGATCAACTTGAAGTGATAGTGAGTCCTCCTCCGAATTAATTTCCCTACCGATTTTCGTATCATCGGCAAATTTGCAAATGTTGCTACTCAAACCTGAATCTAAATCATTTATATATATTATAAACAACAGAGGTCCCAGGACAGAGCCTTGAGGCACTCCACTTACAACATTTTCCCACTCTGACTTGATTCCATTTATACTAACTCTCTGTTTCCTTTGGTATAGCCATGCCCTAATCCAGCTTAATATAGCACCCCCAATACCATGAGACTCTATTTTTTTAATCAGTCTTTCATGTGGCACTGTATCAAAAGCTTTGCTAAAGTCAAGGTATACAACATCGCAATCCTTACCACTATCAACTGCCTCAACAATGCTAGAATAAAAAGATAACAAATTTGTTAAACATGAACGGCCATTTATAAAACCATGTTGCGACTCAATTATTAATTTATGTTTTTCAAGATGAAGACGAATTTTATTTGCTATTATAGATTCGAGTAACTTTCCCACAATAGACGTTAGGCTAATTGGTCGATAGTTAGACGCAAGTGATCTATCTCCTTTCTTAAAAACTGGTATCACATTAGCAACTTTCCAAAACTCTGGCACTCTGCCTGACTCTATTGATTTATTAAATATGGTTGACAGTGGGTCACAAAGCTCCTCTTTGCATTCTTTAAGCACCCTAGCAAACACTTCATCCGGCCCTGGGGATTTGTTTGGTTTGAGTTTTACTATTTGTTTAAGAACATCCTCCCTGGTAACTGCTAAACTCGTCAACCTGTCCTCGTCCCCACCCACATAGACTTGTTCGGCTGAAGGCATATTGTTAAGTTCCTCTTTAGTAAATACAGATACAAAATATTTATTAAAAATACTACTCATCTCTTCATCACTATCTGTTATTTGACCTGTCTCAGTTTTTAATGGACCTATCCTTTCCCTAGTCTTAGTACGATATAACTGAAAAAACCCTTTAGGATTTTATTATCATTTTATTACCATATATTATTATCATAGCAATATGGAAGTTGTAGTGAAGGACCTGGTGACTCTAGTGGGAGCCCTGAGGACAGAGTTGGACTCTCTGCGGGAGGAGGTGCGTCAGCTTAAAAAACAACGAGAAGTAACGAAGGAGGAGACCAGCAGTAAAGGGACCTCGTCTTGGAGAGTTGCGAAAGACAGGGGCCTTAAGAAGACTTTGATAAAGCCGCCTTCAAACGCCATAGCAACTTCAAATTCATTTGACGTTTTGGAGGACGAGTGCTGTGGAGAGACTGTGGATCGCGCAAAAGGGAAAGCAACGAAGAGAAAGGAAGCGCAGGCCCCTCAGAAAGTAAAGGAAGTACCTAAGCAAACATTAGTTGTGGGAGATTCCCAGATAAGGTATTTGGATAGAACGTTTTGTGCTAGAGATAGGGGGAACAGGTTAAGGGTTTGCTATCCCGGAGCTGGCATTGGTGATATTATAAACAACATGAATGATATTATGGCTGGTAATGGGAACAATCCCATTATTTGCATTAGCGTGGGAGGAAATGATGTTGGTCGAGTCAGGAGTGAGGAACTGATTCAGAGGTATAAAACAGCCATAGAGTTAGTTAGGAGCAAGGGAGGAATCCCGATCATATGTGGCATTCTTCCAAGAAAGGGAGTGGGAAATGAATGGATATCGAGGGCACTTGGTGTCAATTGCCGGCTGGAAAGATATTGCAAATCAAATGCAATATCTTTCATAGACAACTGGGAACACTTCTATGGAAGAAATGAAATGTATGCTCGTGATGGGGTGCCTCTATCGAGAGCTGGGGTTGTTGCTGTTGCGAACTCGCTAGAAGAAGTGGTTAGAGGTGTTTGTTTGGGTTTAAACTGTTAGTAGATAGAGGTATGGGAATTGATTTGGAGGAAGGAGGTAATAAAAGTATGTGTTTGTGGGAGAAAGGAATTGGCAAAACGATCAGGGAAAGAGAAGGTCCGCAAAATAACAATTCACTTAGGGTATATTACACTAACAGTAGAAGTCTAAGAAATAAAATTAACGAATTAAATGCTCTTGTCTGCACAGAAAAAATAGATATTATTGCACTTACCGAAACGTGGATGAATGTAGAAAATAGAGAACTATTAGCTGAATATCAAATATATGGATTTAAACTATTTCACACAGATAGATATATTAGACGAGGAGGTGGAGTAGCCATATATGTTAGGGACAATTTGAAATGTAGTCTCAAAGAGGGAATCAAAACAGAGCCACACACAGAAACTATTTGGATTGAATTAAACAAAAAAGCTAATAATATTATAATAGGAGTAATATATAGGCCACCAAATTTAGACAGAATGGAAGCAAAGCATCTATGGGATGAAATATCTAGAGCATCTAGATCTAACAGTATTTATGTCATGGGTGACTTTAATTTTAGCGGAATAAACTGGTTGAACAAAACAGGGAATAGTGAAGCAGAAGATTTTCTAGAATTAATTGACGATTGCTTTCTTACGCAACACATTAAGGAACCAACACGGGAAAATAATATTTTAGATTTAGTGTTAACTAACAGGGAAACGCAAATTAATGACATCGAAATAGGGAGTGAGCTAGGGAGCAGTGATCACAAAGAAATCAGATTTAGCATAGAATGGAATAGACCAGTAGGAGAAAATTCTGTTAAAGTGCCAGATTTTCGAAAAGCTGATTTTAATAGCCTAAGAAATTTTTTGGGTCAAATTGATTGGAAAGGCTTGGGTATGGGGTGTGGGCCGGTCTTGGAGCGAGACATGAACCCAGCGATAGGTGACGTAAATGGGGATTTCGATGTGGATTCAATATATAACTTATTTAAGAATATTCTAAACAAAGCACAGGAACGTAGTATACCATACAAATTGAATAGATCGTATACTAATGA